>NC_051863.1:29252490-29552490 GCF_015732765.1 Culex quinquefasciatus
CCAAATTGGGTACCTCTCATCGCCATTTTCTTCGTTTTGTGGGCTTTCTCCCTGACACGGACAGAACTCTTCGTCAAAACGTCGTCGTCGTTTCTTTTCTCGAAATGTGGGCTCTTGATTGCTCAACGACACAGTCGACCAGCTATTTGTTTTCCATTTCGGTGGAAAATCTGTGTCTAAACAGAAAAAAAGAAGGAAAGGAAAGCCACACCACTGATATCCACTGTTACGTAAAAAAACGAGGGTCGTTGGAACCATTAGTAGCGAAAACCCCTCTTACATCACACACATCTCTACAGATGTTTGCACAAATCTGTAAAGGTTTTTCCTTGTCGTCGTCGTCGTCGTCATTTGGGGTTGAAAGGCTGGAAAGCTCGTCGCCACCGCATTTCCTTGAGGCTTCTGGTGAAAGCTCGAGTATTATCCCTTTCACTCCTCTTCGCCTTTTCTTGCTTTCGCCAACTGGTGAAGCAACCAACCGGACGGCTTTATCTCCCTCTCCCCTTTTCGCGTTGGTTGATGTTTGGATGCTGAGCTTTGCAGAAATGCCCGACTCCTTGTGAGTGTGTGTTGAAGACATTTAAAATCTGCCTCTTTTTATCTCGTATCTCGTCGACGACGATTATGTGCAGCAATTTGCGTTTGCTCACCCTCAGCAACCCTCCCCATCACCACCCCTTTTTCCCATAATGCTTTGGGTACTTTAGCATGGCTTAAGCAGCTTTTTTTGTTTCTTCTTGTGGTGGCTTTATCTCAACAACCTGAAGTTGCCCGCTAATGACAACTTTTTATTACGCTCACGGCAGTCGCGCGTTTTTTCACGATTAATTTCACGGAAGGTTGTGGCGGCTGACTGCAGCTTCGAACTGCAGCAAGGTGCTGGTTTCTTTTCCTTGTGCGATTTTTACGGGGCTTATTATCTAATTACCGTGTTGACTTTGTGATTTGGTCGATGCTGATGGGAATTAGATGTCTAAGTTGTTTAGTGGTATCAACAAGTAAAGTTAAGCAAATATTCCTCAAAAGTCAAATTGAACCGCAATTAACTGAAATTTGTAGAAGAATGTCAAAAATTTGTAATAGAATCTGCCGAAGTAAAAAAAAGCGATTATAATAAATCAACCATTAGAAAACCTCAAATGTTTTGGGGAAATTCTCATATGTGTGACAAGTTAAGTATTCTGTTCTAATTTCATAAAATTCGTCTATGTAAACTACACCCAAACTTAAAGAACGAGGGGATAGTCCTCACGAAAAGAAACGTGAGGAAAGTGCTATTTTGCGAGAGTAGTCCTCTCGCGTGTTCATTCGTTCATTGGAACAGTTCATCCTATTGAGTGGCTTATATGGACAAATGACCACCTCTTAGTCACCGAACCATGGTGGCCCATACGGCAAAGGCACGGTTCAATATGCCGAAGGTTTTAGGTTCGAGTCTCGGTATCGGTACGTTTTTTTATAGATGAACTTTTTTTGAAGATGAACCCATGAGTAAAGTACTCTCGTTAATTTCGGGATTTATCCTCTCAGTCCGCACACAGTACCATTTTACTACTGAATCGTGCTCTTTATCCTCCTGCCGATGTCAAGTTCTGGGTGTATACTCACGATATAACTCGTAGGAAGAATGATAAATACCTGTAAAGAGAAAGAGACACAATTGTGTTATTTTTATACAATTAAATTATTTTAGATTCTTTTATGTTGTGAGCAACGATTAATAAAATAAATCCTTTCATCATGTTTAAGCTAAGAAGAATGTGGGTTTTGGTAAAAAAAGTATAATAATTTAAATATTGAGCCATGGTTTCAAGATTTTAATGAAAAAAAAAGTGTTTAAAAATGCATTATATACATGTCTATTTGTTTTGCAATCATTAGTTTTCAAAGTATCAAGTATTGACAAAAAAATGCTGAAAAAAAAAGTTTTTGCGGTGCTGTACATTGGCATTTCATAAAAATTCAACACATTTTTAAACGAGCCCAAACATGCTTAAGGGGTTACATACATTTAGATTTATTTTTTTTTGCAGAGGTCCAATAAACCAAATTTCCAGTTTTTATTTTTTTGTGTGTTTTTGACAGCCTTGAGTCAGGGTCATTAAAAAACACCCATAAAGCAAAAACTGAAAATTTGGTTTATTTGACCTTTAAAAACAGAAAACTCCAGATTTGTTAAATCCACTCAAAAGATGAATCACTCCTGAAAGTTTCATGAGGATATTTCATGATTAAACCGAGCAAGAGACGATTTAAGCTAAAAATTTTGCCATGCGCAAGACGGGCTGTCAAACTTTGTAGGCGTTTTTCTCTAAACCCCGAGTTGATTTACGGTTGCCACGATATCTCGAGATGGGCAAAATGAAGCCCAATTTTTAAAATTTGCTTTTAAAAAAATTCAAAAATCAAAAACTAACAGTTTTTTATATGAAAAACACAGAAATATTTTTATCTTTTTTTAAAACAAGCCTTTTGAAAATCAGCCTTCGTCAGAACATGGAATCGGTTTAACGAGTCTTTACCAACATTTTGAGACGATTTGGTCAACACAATGTTGAGATATCGTGGCACCCGTTTATTGAAACTGCTAACTTGAAATTTCTATATCTCGGCAATGATACAACCAAATATCTTCAAATTTGTTTTGTTTGTTTGTTCTGTCCAAAAGATTGTAATTTCAAATATGACAGTTTTCCTGATTGTGATTTTTTTTTTCAGAATGCAGCTGACCAAACTCAAAACGTGAAAATCTGAAAAAGGCTGGTTATACATTACTTCAGCTCCAAATTTTAGTTTTTATTTGCAAATGAGTGGAACCTTCCAAGAAAACTTTCTTTAAATTTAATTTTAATTTTTATGATAACAGCTGTTGTCTGTGAAAACAAACAATTGCGGCAATGTACTATATAATTGTTTTATTCAATATAACTATTTGTTTTCATGAGCCAAAATAAACTGAAAACGTAAAAAAAAGAAAAATGCATTTCTTATTGTTTTTAGCTGATAACACTTCTGAATGAAATATAATTGATATTTGAAGTGTCAAATAATATGTCCTCCTTCTTATCGTAAAGCAAACTGTAATATTTAAATTGAATCCTAGATTTTAAAAATTTCAAGGTATCGTCTTGCATACAGTCCAAATAAATTACTCTCCACAGTACAGGCTGCAACAAATGTATGGTATGGTAATTGATAGATAGCCCCCCTCCACAAGAAACCGGAAACCACTAATTGATTTTCATGCGGTCACTACCTCATGGTCAATCCGGGCTTCCCTAACAGCTCATTACTTTACATCGCTCCAAAGACTTTTCAAGATACCTCAAACATCTCACACACATGCCAGTATATCTTGCAGCAGGTTGGTTTGCGGTTTCGTTTGTACAAAAATGGCAACCCTCACCAGTCCAGTGGTAGCACACTTGCAGCGAACGCGACTGAACTCGACAGTTGAGTCGACACTAATTCCACCCAAAGCCCATAGATCCTCTCCGGCAGATATCCATCCACGGCAGCTTCTCCTTTAAGCAATTCCCTCCCCTCGTCATCGGCGTGCCATTTGACCATACAAGTCGAATCGAGTTAACTACTTAGGTTTGCATATTTGATGATTGAAATCACTCGCAGCAGCAGTGAGACAACTTTGAATCAATCCGCGTTGGTATTCCCTCACATCTCGACGCCGACGTCGATTATCGCGCCAGATCCTTGAACGGTTTTCCAATCTGATTCCTAGGAATAGAGCCATAAAGTGTTGTCCCCACCTTCAAAGATGACGACGTATGGGGTGGAGATGGACGGGGTTTTTGAGAGCCGACTTTAGTCCTGAGCATCTTGACAATGTTTAGGAACCTGATGGTTGAGGTCTCAAATAAGATACCAAAAAAAAAAAATTGTATAGCTGAGTTTTTTTAGTTTGGACACCAACCACCAGATTGAGTTTTAATTGCTGAGACCCAAACCAAGCAAGAATTAGTTCAGCTAACTTTAAAAAGCTTCACCTTTTCCAACCTCAACGTTGACAACCAACCAGGGCACGTCAACGACGCCGACGACCGGTGACTTGCTCGCGGGACTGAATTTCAATTAGACGCAATTAAATTCCTAACCCTGGCTATGAAACGTACGATTAATTTGCTTAATCTGATAATTAATCATCTCGACACTCTCTTTTGCGAGAGTTTGCCTTGGAGGCATATTCGAACCGCAACACTCGAGTTGGCGGAGAGTTGTGAGCTGCTACTCGGAGATATCTGCGAAGGAGTGAGCCGACTGTCTGTCACACGTACAAACAGTTGGGGCACTTCAATTAAGTGAGCGACCGGTATGCTCAAATCAATATTTTTGCAGAATTTTCTTAGATTTCGATGTAGAAGTCTTGAAAGTACTTGATTCCAAAAATCTTTTTGAGCAGAACTTTTAGCTCATCAGTTGCTCTCTAAATGTACTTCTACGAGTGCACTTTGTGGAAGCTAGCAGGCCGCCCGTGACGACTGCAAGACACTGAGATCTGCATTTCAAATAACGAACCGGCATCGTCGTAGTCGCTATATCTAAGCGATTCGGAAGGTATAGAGCAGGTTGAATCACGGCGAAACTTGTACCGGTGATTCAACCTGCACAAGTTCTGTTTGGATAGTGATTGTAATTGGACTGGGACCAATTTTGGAGGGGGAGTCGAGCCTAATGAAGTTTAACTTAACTTTAGTTTGGAAATTGGATTTGGCATGCCTGATTTGGACGATCTTGTTAACCCTTGCGTATGAACCGTATTGATACCGGTACTGTTTTAGCAATATTTGCAATTTTTAGTTTATTTTCCATGAGTTTTTGTAAAAAAAACTAATTTCCACTAGCAAAAAACACCATAGTTAAAATTTATTGGTTTCATTAATTTATTGAGAAATTTTCGTCTACCTGGATTTTGTCTCGGCAGAGTCGCTGGTAGGCTGTTGAACTCACAATCTACAAGTCGCCAGTTTGAATCCCGGGTTGAATGGAAGCTTAATTGCCTCAACAAACAAGCCTTTCGGACACCTAGACAACAACTTTCAAAATTATTTGCAATAAACTAAATGAAAAATGTTGCACACCATACGGGGATAAATCAGCTTTCCGCGATGAAATGCTTATTATTTTGTAATGAAAGATATTTCATTCGTACTTTTAGCTGAAAATTATCAAGTGATAGAATTTCCAAATAACAGTTTTCTCTTCAACAAGAAATCCTACAATATTTATTAAATCTTCAATAATCAATGATTTTGTAATTAAAGGTGTTATCAACTGAAAATAATTTAAATAAAATCTGCATATTTGTTTTTATTTTTCGTATTTTTTAAGCCCATAAAAACAAACAGTATATTGAATAACATAATCATAAAGTTGATTGCCTGAAATTTGTGTTTTCGCAATCATTTTTTTTGAAAATTTATCATTACAAGACTACTGAGGTACTGTATAACGGTATTTTTGTAAGTCTTTTTGCAACCATGCTTTGATGTTTTTTTCCCAAAGATTGTACAGATAACTTAAGTGAATGAAATTAGTTTTTATTGGTTTAAATTTATTTATTTGCCAATAATTTCCAAAATATAATAAATTGTACACAATTAACCTGACAAACATCTCAAAATAAAGGTAGACTGTTGCAGTTGAAACAAGAATAATTTAGTTTTCAATGAGAATATTGTTGAGGATAATAATGTCAGCTTATCATATGTTTGAAAAATGTTTTTTATTGGCCGTTTTTGATTTTATTCAAAATAAGTCATTCAAACTGATTTCTAAATTTAAGCCATATTTTAACCAAATAGACTGAATTTTAAAATATGTTTCGCATTAGGTTTCTTCATTCTATTTAAGCAAATCAATTGATTTTTTCGAATCTATGACATTTCCCCGAAACCCATATTACCGAAGGGACATTTCCCCGAATGCCACTTCCCCGAAAATATACTTCCCCTAATAGTCATTTACCCGAATTCCATTTACCCGAATTTCCCATTTCCCCTAATCGTCCACATCCCCGAAAGTCATTTTCCCGAATAGGCCACAATCCCGAATGCCACTTACCCGATTAGTCATATCCCTGAATAGTCATTTCCCTGAATGCCATTTCCCCGAACGCGGTCAAACGGAAATGCCCGGTGCCCCGGAGCGCGCGCGCTCCTGGGCACCGGGCATTTCCGCTTGACCGCGTACGGGGAAATAGCATTTTATAAGAAAAAAATGATGGCAATTTTTATCACATCAAACCACATATAATATTTCTTGAAAGGTTTGTATTGGCCTTGAATGATCAACTTTCTTTTTGGATTCACTCAGGACAGACGTAGCATTTTAGGGGGGGAAAGAGTGTTGAAAGGTTTGGTACTATTCATTCATATACAATGAATATTGTTACAGACTTTTTGTTATATATTCTCAAACCAAATACTTTTTATTTATAGACATGATAATAATAATGCAATAGAAGTTTTGTTATTTTTTATGATTCAGAAAACATACCGTGCGATTTTCGTAATACAGAACCTAGTTCACACTGATCATTTTATTCACATTGCTAGTTTTGGATTTTGCGAAAAGTATAATCCATAAAAACTTTAAATAAAATTTGTACCAGCCTGAACCTATTTGTTCGATTTTTGGGTTCTTGAACACACAACAACTCGATTATCCGAAGGCCTCGGAAAAATTTCACTTCGGATAATCGAACTTCGGACAATCGAAACTTCGGATAATCGAGGCTTCGGATAATCGAGTCTGGACTGTAATTGGGTCCTAAAATTAAGCTGATATTAGTGTTCACAATGATAAAGCTTATTTTTCTAAGTACAATGACCCTTTGAACGACCGCAAAGGATTTAACATGGATTTTTAATTCAATTTTTAAAAATTCACTTCCCGGCCCTTCTTGGCAGAAAAGCTCCTACTTGACAGCTCGTTCCAAGGGGACCATAGTTGATCCATCGAAAAAATGTTGTCTTGTTAATAACTTTTTTTTGCATAAATAAAAAAACGTCATCAGAAATGGTTTTTAATCGTGTTTCCTACCGTTGTTCAAAAATTTTACAAAGGGCTTTACTACCCAATTTACAACATTTAATCAACAGAATACCCGAAAAGCTGTTTGTTCGGTAAAATTGAGAGAGAAAATAACTGTTAGTCATGGAAAAAGGCTTTAGCGAAAATAAAGATTAGGGAATATGAAAATTCGGGAAAATTTAAATTTAAATAAACGGCAATTAGCGTAAGTGTCACATCGGGGAAATGGCATTCGGGGAAATGGCCGATTAGGGCAAATGGCATTCGGGGATATAGCCGATTAGGGGAAATGATATTCGGGGAAATGGCATTCGGGGATGTGGCTGATTAGGAGAAGTGATATTCGGGGATGTGGCCAATTAGGGGAAATGATTTTCGGGGAAATGGCATTCGGGTAAATGTCATTCGGGGAAATGAGCTAGACCCGATTTTTTCTGATAGTTTATACATTCTTTCAAACATAAGCACTAGAAATAACATATGCGTTTTTGCATTGTTTCAAACTTAAGCTATTTGTTATTTTTAGCATAGAATTGTGAATTAATTCTGTGAGCTTATGGATTTTTCAAACTGAGCATTTTAACAAAATAGTTGAGTTTACATACAAAATATAATCTGTGAGTTTTTGCATTCTTTGAAACACGAGCAATTCTTTTATTAGTTCAGTATATCATTTTAAATAATTATTGTGCGTTTTTGCATTTTTAAAGAAAATTAATTAAATATTTCTGTGATTTTTTGCATTCATTCGAAGATGAGAGGTTGTTTACTTTTTATATTATTATATTAATATCTTGTCACTCCTTACAAGTTTGCATAAGCGAGTAACAAAAAATGCGATTCGGCGAAACGACATTCGTCGAAATGTACCAGATACAATGGGTACAATGTTTAAAATATTTGTTTCCAATATTTGATGCCAAAATTCTCTAGTTTTTGGGAAAACAGCCATTTTGATCGTTATGGTGTCTCAAATTTCACTTTTCGCCTGCGCCTAAAAAATAAACAAAATAAAAACTTTCGAATCTGACTTTTTTGTATGGCATTTCGACATTCGTCGAAATGTACCAGATACAATGGGTACAATGTTTAAAATATTTGTTTCCAATATTTGATGCCAAAATTCTCTAGTTTTTGGGAAAACAGCCATTTTGATCGTTATGGTGTCTCAAATTTCACTTTTCGCCTGCGCCTAAAAAATAAACAAAATAAAAACTTTCGAATCTGACTTTTTTGTATGGCAAGTGTCAACATTGCACGGAGCTGTCACGGTTTTTGTTTAATATCGCAGGATTGAAATCGAATTTTGTGGATCTGTGAAGGTCAAAAGTTGAGGCATTGGAAGCTGCTTGAAATGTTTTCAATGTTAGAAAATAGCACCATGTTTGAATTTTCTTTATCTTTTCCTGCTGTTCAGTTTGTCAAATAACATTTTAAAAGATAGAAAAAAAACCTCACAAAAAAGTCCATGAAGTGTGATAAGCTACAATCTCGAATTAAAACAAAAGACATCAAGAGAGGTAAACAAAGGGCACTCCATTCAAAATTACAAATGCAACCCAATTCTGGCCACTTGCCAGCAGACCAGTTATTCCCGAACGCTAATTTGAATTACTCTTAATCACTTGCAGATCACTTCTCGATTTGCATGATTTCCACTTCTCGACAAGTCCGTCGTCCTCTCATCAGGTTCTTTTAATTTTGTTTTCTCTCTCGTTTTTTTTTTCACTTCGCGATAACTCGTCTGTTTCTCGCCTCTTGGCTGATGCGATGGCCCGGTTGTAATTGACCTCTTTGCATAACCTGATTTCTCTCGATTTTCTCTTGCCCCGCTGCTGGTTGGTCACCGCCGCGAGTTGCTACATTTTGCTGTATGTCACTGTCAGTTGTATTTTTTTTAATTTATTGAAAAAAATAAAGTTGAATTCGTTCGGTATTTTTTTTTACATTTTACTAAAAACAAATTATGATCAAAGTTTGACTCAAATTTGTATCACTCTTTCAGCAACAGAGTGTAGTGCAAGTAACTAGCTGCAAGTAAAATCTAGTCACTGGCTGACTGCAGCCAACCCCAAAGCCAAGGGAGAGAGTCATTTCGAGTGTGCTTTCCATGCAGCTTATTTCGAGTCGTTCATTCGAGACATACTCACATAAAATAAACCATTTGGCTTGGACGATTTCCACGAGAGTGAGGGGTAACTGGAAGAGAGGTGGTGCAACAAGGTGAAACTGCATTCACTTTTTGCTGATTTTGTCTCCTCCTGCCGTATTGTGACGTACTGGCGCGTGCACACTTACAGACACACACCCACACACACACACATGCAAAAGGGTATATCGTTTCACATATTTCAGGTTTGCCCTTTCAGGGTTCGGGTTCACCTGGTTTATTCTGATGGGGGCCACCAGTAAAACATGAGAAGGGCACCACACCGCATTATGCTCGTCGTTTTGATCCTGGCCAGGAACTTTGTTGCATGTTGTACGTACAGAGTAGCAGAGAGCAGCTCGGTCGGTCAACCGGTACCGTCAACGGGAGTTGGATTAAGTTTGCGTGTTCGCGAGTTGACCTTAGCATGACCGAAAGTAATTTGTGAATTGAATAGTTCAAAAAAGCCTACTGTATCACAATGATTCAATTTACATATATAATAACATAAATTTTGTGCCTAAAAAAAAAGAGAGAAAACAGAGTTCCCAAAATCGTGAACAAGCGTTCATGAAAATGGGAACCACGAACAAAGTGTTCAAATTACATGGTATGATTTTCAAAAACGATACCATATTTTTAGGATTTTTTTGCTAAAAAGTTATTAGCTTCCAAAAATGACCATTTTCATTTTATTTTTTTCCATTCAAACTTCAGATCAAAACTGACGTCTGTCAAACGAGTAATAGGTCGTTTGTGTTGTTGTAGTTTTCTAGAAAAATGTTTACTAAGTTTCATTTTATAAAGAATAATTATGAAAAATATTTTTTTTTATGTATAAATCGGAAATCACAACTCAATTTTTGTATTAAATAAGCATTATCTCATCTTTCATAAGGGTTTATAAAAAGTTATAAGTTGTTAAGTTAAATGAATGCTACACCCAAAATTTCGAGTCGAGTGAATCGTTCCCTCAAAATTTATTAAAGGCTCAGTGCCAAAATCGAGAGAATAATGCTACCAACTCACACCGCCATAACAAATGAGTTCATTCGTTAATTGAAACAATAAATCTCTAACAGGTGACATACATCGACTTTTGACCACTCTTTGTTCACCAAGCTGTGGTGGCCGAGGCAGTTAAGTCATTGGGTTTGTATGTCAAAGGTCTCTGGTTTGATTCCCGTAGTCGACACTTTTATTTTTTTTTTGCAAATGAACCTCGAGAGAATAACACTTTCACCCATCTCGAGCCGTGTTCTCTGTGTCCGTAAATGGTACCACTATTCTCTCGTCTCGAGGCCATTATCCTCTCGGACTAGTGCTGCCCAGTTTTGGGTGTATGTTTAAAGGACCCTTAAAAAAGAAAACTCAAGAAATGCTTTAGAAATTAGAACATCATTAAATAGAATTTAAATTAATGCAATGAAAAGAGATTTGAAAATCACTTATGAAAATATTCAATCAATGAAAATCCATCATAAATAACTAATAAATAAATAACTATAAACCCAAAGTTAAAGAACGACGGGATAGTCCTCACGAAAAGAAACGTGAGGAAAGTGCTATATTGCGAGAGTATAGTCCTCTCGCGTGTTCATTCGTTCATTGGAACAGTTCATCCTATGAGTGGCTTATATGGACAAACGACCGCAATTTAGTCACCGAACCATGGTGGCCCATACGGCAAAGGCACGGTTCAATATGCCGAAGGTCTTGGGTTCGAGTCTCGGTACCGGTACTTTTTTTGATAGATGAACTTTTTTGGAAAATGAACCATGAGTAAAGTACTCTCAGTAATTTCGGGATTTATCCTCTCCGTCCGCACACAGTACTATTTTACTACCGAATTTTTTGCAGCAATCTTAATTTTCAGTATGACTGTCTGTAAGCTTTTTCAAACAAAACTTAATCACTGCAAAGTTTTACTAAAAAAATACTTTGTTTTGCTTACTCACTTATTGAAAGAATCAATTTTAATCAAGTTCCTCAAAAAAGAAAAGCTTCAATTTGCAGTAAACATGGTACAAATTGTAAAATTTTAAATAAAATGTCTTTTGTGCATTTTTAGACAGCGATACAAGTTTATTTTTTATTTAGCATTTTTACGAAATGGGTAATTTCGTTATCTTGCGCCATTTTACAGTTTATTGGTTGATTCTGAAACTTTCAATAAAGAAATGACATGATGCATTCGAAAGAAAACATATTTCAAAATTACAAATCCAAATCAAAATGAATTCACAACATTTTATTGCAAAAAAAAATTTATTTTTATTTAGACACTCAATTTTTTTATTTAATATTTCATGATCAGCGTTAGGGGCCGGTCATAGACTATTTTTAAAGTCGTCGCGGGCCGGATGAAATGGCTTCACGGGCCGGATACGGCCGCGGGCCGGACGTTGGGCAGGCCTGGTTTAAACCTTTGCATGGCAATATCTCAGCAATTAAGGGTCGTATCAACAAAATTCAAAAATGCAAAATATAGAGAATTTTCTCAGCTTTTCAAAAATATTTTTTTCAAAAGTGGGCAAACATGTGCACTAATTTTAAAAAATGAAAAAAGGTCACCTAAAAATGGCTTTAACTTGAAAACGGTGCACTTTATCAAAATTTTATTAAAGTACTGTTTGATTGCAAATTTGAATTTACATTTTTTTGAAAAAATCAGTATTGATACAAAAATTCATAACTCGCTTAAAGATTTTTTGCACAACCTGGAAATTTCTGAAAAGTTGGCATTTGATGTCCTCTAAAACATATCAAAAAATAAATAAATTAAAAATAATGTTTTTTTGCAAATCAAGTTTTATTGACAAAAAGTTAAATAAAAAAACACCAAAAAAATTTTTACCGTGCATAATTTTTTTCAGTGTAGTCCATATCCATACCTACAACTTTGCCGAAGACACCAAATCGATCAAAAAATTCCTTCAAAAGATACAGATTTTTGAATTTTCATACATCATTTTTGAATGGCCAGCTGCCAAATTTGTATGGAAAATTATATGGACAAACTAATAATGCAAAATAGCTTCTTTGGGCATACCGAAGGCACCAAAAATGTTTCAGTCGGATTAAAAAATACAAAAATTAAAATTTCAGAAAAAGACCAATTTCGTAGAAAATTGATCAGATGGTAAATTTTATCAAAGCCAAGTTTTTTTAAACTTACTTCTTTGCCCAAGATACCAAATCGATCAGAAAATCCCTTCTCAAGATACGAGTTTTCGAACGTTTTTATGAAAGTTTGTATGGAGATTTTTATGGAAAAACCAAAGTACAAAGTAAAAAAATCGCGATTTTGGCTGGCCTTAGTACCTTAAATTTTACCTACACATCAAAAAGTCCGATGGTAAAATTGCATGCACATCACCTTTGTGAAAAAAGTCATGTAATATTAAACATTGCATGTAGAGTTTTTCTACGCAAAAAAAAAAATGCAACCGACGGGATTAGAACCCAGCACCAACAGCGAGGACTGACGCCTTAGCCAAATCGGCTATCAAACCGATGAAGAGTGGTAAGGATAAACTCCTATTCTATGAGTCTAAAAATGTTCGCAGGTAGATTTCCCAAACTGATAGGCTACATATTTCTCGATGTAATATTACATTAAATACCATAAAATAATGCAAAAAATAATTTAACAACCAGGCCTGGATTACTTCTTTTTACTGTGTAATAAAAAGTGTAAAAATGAGAAATGCAACATTAACTGATGCAAATTTCACCAGTTTCTGATGTAAAATATTTTTTGCTGCATTTAAAAATAATTTGGAATAAAACACATCGCAATACAGCAGCATTGATTCAAGCCAAAGTTACCCCAGCTTCCAGTTTACATGTGCCACCATATACGAACATCTCGGTGGTTTCCAACATTTCAACCAACCAGGGCAGTGAGACTTTAAAATATACAAGATACGCATATTTGGATGCTGATGTTCTTGCCCTACTCTACACGGGTCTGAAGCTGGTTCAGCAAGTCGACGAAAAAAACACGAGAAGGACGACGAGGTGTGCATTATGTTTTGACACCGAAAACTTATCGCCCATCAGGTTGTCGTTCGGTGTCGTCCCTTTAACATAATGTAAGCGCACAGCATAAACATAAGCATAAGCGCGTTTCTGGCTGGTGGCTGCTTTGTATGCATTGCAACTCGTCACCAAAACCACCACCACCCCAATTTTTCAGGTTATGCTGAATATGGTGGGAAAGTGATTTGTATTTCCCACCCTCAAACTGCTCTGGTTTCGGAAGGTTAAGGGATTACTTGTGTCGTGGGGGGAGCGTTAAGTCGACTTTGTCGACCTGGGTCGACCAAGGCAGACGCGACGGGTGCTAATAGCGCGATTTTGCACTGCACACTCTTTTGGCTGGGAAGTAAAGTGATGGAAAATTTATGCTAATGGACCCCACGAATTGGGAATTACCGCCGTGAGAGCGGGATTTTTCTTTTTAAAGAGGGGGGTTTCGAGGGTGAAATATAGAGTTGACGTGACAAATAGCGTAATGATTGCTGGGAAAGGAAGCTGGCGGTGGGAATACAGTTTAGGAAAGTTATCACACAAGTAAGAAACAAGAAACACAAGAAACATAAGAAACACAAGAAACACAAGAAACACAAGAAACAGAAGAAACACAAGAAACACAAGAAACACAAGAAACACAAGAAACACTAGAAACACAAAAAAAACACAAGAAACAAGAAACAATTGAATTTATGATTTATTTTTTGAGATCATTTTCTAGTGCAGACCCCAACCTCATGACCTCAATTTGCAATTTTCTCTTCACTCATCGAGGACACGTCCCCTTTCGGTCAACTCGTTTAGCGCGTCTTTTGCATAATCTTTTGTCAAATATTTATCACTGTTTTTCCATCTTTGCGACAGACCGTCCCGCATCAAATACGCACGACGACGAGATAATGAATTTTAAAAATCTGCAAAGCACCATGTTTATGCACGCGATTTGACGTTTTTTTTTGTTTTGTTTTCGTTGTTTTGCTCACAATCAAAGCCCGCGCGCGACAATCCATTCACACCAAGAGCACACGATTCGCCGGTTAAAAATTCGCCACCCGACGAAAAAAGTCAGCATCACAACAAACCAAACGAAAGTCAGAGGAATCAAGCTGACAAAAAAAGTGCCATCCCAGCTGCGTTTGCATATTCATGGGCGAATTTTGCCTGATGCTGGTGGTCAAAGACACCGCGAAAAAAAAAAGTTGTGAAAAATGCAACGAGCGAGATTTGAACCAAGAGTGCGCGACACGGAGCGTCGCCTCTACCGTTTCGGCCACGTTTTTTTTCACTGTGCACCCAACGGCGAAATCTGCCAGCTTTCGACAAACGATCTCTCTTTGCATCTCGGATTTGTTGTTGGTCTCCCTCTCCTCCTCTCCTCTCTCTTTCTCTGGCTGGCTTTTCTGTATATGTAAATTAGCATGTTTATAAGCGCTAAATGTGTTATTGTTGTGTTCGCCGCGCGGTTCCAGACACGTTCGCTCCCGCCGCGCTCGGCAAAAGTAACAACAACAACGACAACGGGGGCGCTTCATTGTTGTGTTTTGCTGTGTGATACCATCGTCGGTCCTCGTGCAAAGCTATTTTTCTTGTTGAACCAGAGTAGTAACAGAAAAAAAGAAATAATGCAAAATCTTCGGGGATCTTTGTGGGCTTTTTTGACAACCTGAAACATGACGGGGACATGTCCCGCCGGGAATGTTACTCTCGTTTCATCTTTTGTGGACTGGGTTGACACCGTTTCTCTCGAGGATATTATGGATACAGCGTTGCTGCAAGACGTATCAGATGTTGAACATTTGCCGGACTGATAAATTGGGGCACCGACAAAAAGGAATTTTAATTCAATTTTCCAAAATTAACTTCACTAATAGACAAGCTCCTACTTGACAGTTGTCTTGTCTATTTATTTGCTTTGCAATAAAATGAAAAAAAAGTTGTACATAAAATATTACATAGGGCTTTAGGAGCTTATTTTAATAAACGTATGAAAATGAACTTTTTTTTAAATCCCTGAACACTAACATCACAATTTTGAAAATGTACACGCATAGGAAAAAAATGCATCAAAATCTGTCATAATCGATTTTCCTTTGATTGAGATTTTTTGGAAAAAATAAATATTTTCAAAATATTAAAAAAATGAATCTTGAGACAAAAAAAAAAAATAACTCCAAATTGAAAAATTTAGGAATGAAATAATTCCATGGATAAAAAAACCGAAAAAAATCTCAAATAAAAGTGTTTGCTCTATAGCCTTGGCGTTCAATGCAAGATTCCTACTCGAAACTAGATGTCCGAAGGTTTGAAACGGTTAGACATTCCAAACCTCTTTTGACACCTGGCTCCCATCCACCCGGGATTCGAACAGTCGATCTATAGATTGTCTTGTCAGAATCTCGCCTCGAAAAATGACGCTACACCACCAACCCCGACATCTATTAATTTTTTTTATTGAAAATTTGCCATTCTCAAATTTTTGAATTTCTTAGTTCTTAAAAAAAATTGAGTGTTCTAAAGTATTCAAATTTCGAAATTTTTAACGGTGCACATCAACCAGAGCTTTTGCACCAAGATTTTTGTAACAGACATTTTAGTATCTCCAGAGCAAAGTTTGACAAAGTAATTTAGAGTAAAGTTTGTTCAGTTCTAAAATGTTTTCTGGAAATCAGACCGTTTCAGAGTCATATTTAAGGTTAGTAACAAATTCCTAGAATTTTGAATTTCTTATTTTTGAATTTGATTTTTTAATATATTGATTTTGTTTGATTGAATTTCTTTTTTCTTTGAATTTTTCATTTGAAGCATTACAGAGGCATATCGTTTTTTTAAATTCTGTTTTTTTCGGTTTTTAGAATTTTAATTTTTTCATCCTTAAATTTTATTTTTTGAATTAATTGTATTTTGAATTTTAAGAATTTTGAAATTTAAGTTTTTTTTAATTATTTAAAATTTGAAATTTTTAATTTTTTTATGTTATGAATATTTTGAATTTCAGATTTTTTAAATTTTAATGGTTTTTAATTTTGTTGATTGAATAACATTTGATTTTTAAATTTAAGTTTGAAGTTTTCTTGAAATTTCTCAATTTTTAATTATAATTAAAAAAATAATGTTTTGTTTTTGTTTTGTTTTTAATTTTGTTTTTTTTTAATTCTAGTTTTTTTTTTCTGTAAAATTCTAATGATAATAGGTAGGCCCTCATCTTTATTTCAGTTTGAGCAAACAACAAAATCTGTCCTTTTAAGTTAAGATTTTAATTTTTTTATCCTTAAATTAATTGTTTTTGGAATAATTAAATTTTAAATTTCAAGAATTTGGATTTGATTTTGGTCTCATTCGATCCGTCTTGGGGTCCCACAAGACCCTAGTTAATATTATGAAGTTTGGTAAAGTACTTTAAAAGTTATGCTTAAAAAACGATTTCGAATAAAGTCCGGAAGATTGTAAAAAGGGTGGTTTTTGTAAGAAAACCCGTCATACTATACAATTTTAAAAATGTATTTAAAAGACCTTTCCAACGACGTTGAAACGTTGAACGTTGACAAACCTATGAAAAGTTATAAGCACTTAAGTGTTATTTATGCACTTTTTGGAGGTCGGATCTCAAATATTTTGATGAAAACGTTGTCTGGATCCACCATGCGACCTGTCTTTGTATAGGTAATCAAAAGACCTCTCCAATGAGCCTAAAACGTTGAAGATCTGACAACCCTATCAAAAGTTATAACCACTTAATTGTTATTTATACACTTTTTTAGGCCGGATCTCAGATATTTTGATAAAAATAAGTCTTATTTATACTCTTTTTGTATTAACTTTATGAATGTAAGGAAGGCACCACCTACCTAAAGGTGAATTAAGCAACGTTTTTTGAAGTTTATGTCCCCCGACTCTAACCAAAGTCGAGGGGGGCAAAAAATAAAAAATGTAAAAATTCAAATTACGAGCCACGGTTTCAACATTTAAATGAAAAAAGTGTTTTAAAATGTATTATACACCTGTCCAGTTGTTTTGCCATCATAAGTTTCCAAAATATCCAAGTATTGACGAAAAAAATATTTTTTGCAAAAAATAAAATTTTGGCGGACTGTTCATTGGATTTTTATTAAAAATTCAGAACATTTTTGTATAAGCCTAACAATGCTAAATTTGATTATCAATGCAGAAAAATGCATTTAAGATTGTTTTCAGTTGATTAGTCTTCTTTTTGCCTTCCTCACTGAGGTAAGGCTATAATCCGGCTCTAAAAATGAACTTCGTATAAAAACGTCGTAGACCCACCTTCATGTATACATATCGACTCAGAATCGAAAACTGAACAAATGTCTGTGTGTATGTGTGTGTGTATGTGTGTGTGTATGTGTGTGTGTATGTGTGTGTGTATGTATGTATGTGACCAACAAACTAGCTCATGTTTCTCGGCACTGGCTGAACCGATTTGACCCGAACTTGTTGCATTCGACTTGGTTTAGGGTCCCATAGATCGAGTTTTATACAGATTGAAGTTTCGATAAGTAGTTCAAAAGTTATGAATAAAAATGTGTTTTCACATATATTTGGATCTCACTTAACTGTATGTAAACTATGTCCGGGTCCATCATCCGACCCATCGTTGATTAGGTTATCAAAAGACCTTTTCAACGAGTCCACAACATTGAAGATCTGGCAACCCTGTCTCGAGAAATGGCCACTTAAGTGATTTTGATATACTTTTTTGAAGCCGAATCTCACTTAAATGTATGTAAACTATGTCCGGGTCCATCATCCGACCCATCGTTGGTTAGATTATCAAAAGATATTTCCAACGAGTGCAAAACATTGAAGATCTGGCAACCTTGTCTCGAGATATGGCCACTTAAGTGATATTGATGTACTTTTTTGAAGTCGGATCTCACTTAAATGTATGTAAACTATGTCCGGGTCCATCATCCGACCCATCGTTGGATAGATTATCAAAAGACCTTTCCAACGAGTGCAAAACATTGAAGATCTGGCAACCCTGTCTCGAGATATGGCCACTTAAGTGATATTGATGTACTTTTTTGAAGCCGGATCTCACTTAAATGTATGTAAACTATGTACGGATCCACCATCCGACCCATTGTTGGATAGATTATCAAAAGACCTTTTCAACGAGCCCAAAGCATTGAAGATCTGGCAACCCTGGCTCGAGATATGGCCACTTAAGTGATATTGATGTACTTTTTTGAAGCCGGATCTCACTTAAATGTATGTAAACTATGTCCGGATCCACCATCCGACCCATTGTTGGTTAGGTTATCAAAATACCTTTCCAACGAGTCTAAAACATTGAAGATCTGGCAACCCTGTCTCGAGATATGGCCCCTTAAGTGATATTGATGTACTTTTTTGAAGCCGGATCTCACTTAAATGTATGTAAACTATGTCCGGATCCACCATCCGACCCATTGTTGGTTAGATTATCAAAAGACCTTTTCAACGAGCCCAAAACATTGAAGATCTGGCAACCCTGTCTCGAGATATGGCCACTTAAGTGATATTGATGTACTTTTTTGAAGCCGGATCTCACTTAAATGTATGTAAACTATGTCCGGATCCACCATCCGACCCATTGTTGGTTAGGTTATTAAAATACCTTTCCAACGAGTCTAAAACATTGAAGATCTGGCAACCCTGTCTCGAGATTTGGCCACTTAAGTGATATTGATGTACTTTTTTGAAGCCGGATCTCACTTAAATGTATGTAAACTATGTCCGGATCCACCATCCGACCCATTGTTGGTTAGATTATCAAAAGACCTTTTCAACGAGCCCAAAACATTGAAGATCTGGCAACCCTGTCTCGAGATATGGCCACTTAAGTGATATTGATGTACTTTTTTGAAGCCGGATCTCACTTAAATGTATGTAAACTATGTCCGGATCCACCATCCGACCCATTGTTGGTTAAAAAAAAAAGTAAATCTTTCCCTGTTCCTGAGGGGAACACCCTTGAAGAGTATCGGGGCCGGCATTTACAAAGCGGATTCAGTGGCAGTTTCATTCTCAACTTAATGTTAACATGTTAGGGTTAATGATAACATTCCATAGGTCGCCTCCCTAAGGTGTCGTGATAAGGTCCAGTTTGTGACGATACACTACCTTCCCTTTACTAAGCAATCGATTCCAGAAGGGAAAAGATCACCAGTTGTGTTGGTCCGAGCCGGGATTTGAACCCCGATCTACCGCTTACGAGGCGTTGTTGGTTAGGTTATCAAAATACCTTTCCAACGAGTCTAAAACATTGAAGATCTGGCAACCCTGTCTCGAGATATGGCCCCTTAAGTGATATTGATGTACTTTTTTGAAGCCGGATCTCACTTAAATGTATGTTAACTATGTCCGGATCCACCATCCGACCCATTGTTGGTTAGGTTATTAAAATACCTTTCCAACGAGCCCAAAACATTGAAGATCTGGCAACCCTGTCTCGAGATATGGCCACTTAAGTGATATCGATGTACTTTTTGGAAGCCGGATCTAAAAAATAGATGAAACTTGTGTACAGCCATTGTTGTGAGGAAGGCTCCAACCACATAGGTGGATTAAGTTAGTTTTTATTGAAAGTTTTGATGTTTTTTGGAATTTTTTTTTTCGTCCCCTTGATTTTTCAGACCAATTTTGAAGGTGTCTGGGGCGACATAAACTTTGAAAAATAATTGCAACGGCCTTACTGGTTTTTAATTTTGTTTTTTTTTTGTATTTAATTTGATTTTGAATTCACGTTTGAAATTTTCTTAAAACTACTAATTTTTTTAAATTATATAAAAAAAATGAAATTTTTAGTTTTTATTTTATTTTTTTTTCTGTAAGATTTTAATGATGGTTGGCAGATTGAGCAAACAACAGAATCTGTCCTTTTAATATTAAGATTCTGCGTTTTGAGATTCGGCTATATAAGGCAATTCGTAATTTTCAAAATTATCGATACGTTACTTCATATTCGTTTCAATGCGATCACACAGCCATCGATCGGGGTGCCATCATTAAAATGTATTGGTGATATTTACATCATTTATAGATACCGGATTTACAAATTTTGCTAAAGGTGATGCCTTTATTCAACCCGTCAGTGAGAGATCTTCTCTTTGTGTTATAATAAAGGCTCGAAAAGGAATCTGTCACTGATTGGACTGCTCGATATTTGAAAGAACTTTAAGTTAGCGTCGTCAGCGATCATTTAATAACCCTTATAGCCCATTGTACACTTTTGAGTAAATATTAAACCTTAATTTATTAATAGTTATACATTTTATGTACTTTGAATCACGTTTTAAAAATTAAAAAGTTTATGCAAACAATTGTTTTATCAAGTGTAAACTTTTTAATACTTACAACTTTGCAAAAAAACAACTTTATCGTTTTACATTTGTTTCAAATATAAAATATAGTTTAAAAAAATCGTATTCGTCAAAAAACAAAAAAAAAATGAATACATTTAAATTCTCATCAGCTGCACCCAAAGCCCACCATCCAAACTGCTCTGGACCGCTCAAAAATTGATTTCACCAGCCATTGAACAACCCCCCTCGATTCGGACACCCGCCTTAAGTCTCGTTACGTGCTGCGTAAAATTGACCAAATTGAAAATGCATGTAATAAGAGACCTGGGCCGCTGGTCGTCGCGATCTCCCAGAGCGGCCCCGAACGCCGACAAAAATGCCTCCCGAACAGGTTTGAGGTCCGAACGTGGTGCTCGCGCCCGGGGTAGCTCCAGGTAGGCAATAATAATAATATTCAACGCGCGATAAAGCGTCAATAAATATTAAAAAAAAAAAACTTTTGCGCGAACCCAGGGCGAGCGCGTGGAGATTGTTGTTTTTGCTTGTTTTACCGTTTTGTGCTGCTGAAAAAGTCGCGGTGTCACGCGAAACTTTGGGTGCCGTGGAAAGTGACATTTCGAGGGTAATGAGATAAGAAAGGGAATGACGACGCGCGCTTGGAGTGGGGTACCCCGTTGAGAGTGGACGCGCGACGGATAGGGTGGTTCGTGAGACCCTAGTGGGAATTGAACTCACGCCACGCGATGTTGCTAGAAATTGCCAATGACTATACCAACTAGATTAAAAGTGTTTTCGCTTGAGTGGTGGTAGAACAGCGACACAAAAGGGAACGAAATTTGAAATTTAGAACCACACTAGACTGATGGTGTAACCAAACCGTTGCGTGTCACTGCTGGCGCTTTCACTAAAGTGTTGTCCAAGGAAAATAAACAGGTCGTAAAGCGGGCAAGAAAATCGCTTAAGATAAACTGTTTTCGGCGCAGTTTTAATTAAGTTTGAAAGACCTGTGTGCGGTGATTTCCAACTCTCAAATCAGGCGCGATTTGTTCGACAAATTCCCACCTGTTGGGTTGGTGGGGGTCATTATGGCAACCCGTTTCCCCCGTGGCAATTAACGGTCGTCCATCAATCCGAGTCGTGAGTCGTGGCCTAAAAGCCGTTCCTCGAGTGCGCGCTGTACGAACGGGCTAATCCCTGAATGAGCGGAGTTTGTAGCAGCAGCAGCAGGTCGGTAATAACATAATTACGATGCTAATTCATGGCACGTTCGGATTTATGCTGCATACTCAGCGCGCGAAGCCGAGCTTTCTTTACAACTCTTCTGATCATAATCCCATTGGGTCTGGGGAAGGGAAGTTGGGGTGCATTAGATTCAAATTTGACATAACCTTAAATTTGCTGAGAAAATTGGTTGAAAATAGTTCAAACTTTAACAATTCTTGAAAACTGCCTTTTTACCCCGCCTTCCCCGCTTTAAAATCTACACACTTGGAGCGTGAAGAGCAAATCTCGAATCATCATCAAACCAACAACAACAACCGCACCGCTGAATAAAACGGCGGTGGCGGTGGTGGCGTGCTCATTTCACTTAATTTAACGACCATAACGCCCGCCAGTAATACGAGACAGCGAGAGCAAGTCTTTGCGACCGTTAAGGAACCGTTAAACTGGCGGGGCCACATTGGCGATAAACCACATCTCTCGAATCGCACGGGGAAAGTAATCGCACAACTCTCGAATAAACATGATCCGGAATGGCCACACTTGCTTCGGTGGGATGCGTATGCAAACAGGGTCGAAGAAGTCTCGTTGAAGAACGCGATAAACTTTGGAGAAGGTCATCAAAAATGGCCGAAATGTAATTCTTTGCGAAAAACACGATTTTGTCGTACCTTTCGGGTAATTTTAAATCATAAAAGTTCAGAGGTAAAGAGTTGATGATCATGTAAAGAGTTTTGTTTGAGATTTTCAAAAAAAAGTGTCCACGTTGTTTATGGACGATCCCATAGGACCAACTTCACCGAAACCAGATTCTCATCACCATAACAACCATCCATTGCCGGCTGCTCTCATCTCCACCTGGGGGGATGGCAACCCTATTCCGACCTAAGCAAATTGACAACAGTCGACATTTGCACGGTTGTCAAATGAGAGTCCACAACAAAAGCACTAACTGTCAAATGGTAGCCCATAACAAATCATTGTTTGGGTTTTGCCTTCCTCACTGAGGTAAGGCTATAATCCTGCTCTAAAAATGAACTTCGTATAAAAACGTCGTAGACCCACCTTCATGAATACATATCGACTCAGAATCGAAAACTGAACAAATGTCTGTGTGTATGTGTGTGTGTATGTGTGTGTGTATGTGTGTGTGTATGTGTGTGTGTATGTATGTATGTGACCAACAAACTAGCTCATGTTTCTCGGCACTGGCTGAACCGATTTGACCCGAACTTGTTGCATTCGACTTGGTTTAGGGTCCCATAGATCGAGTTTTATACAGATTGAAGTTTCGATAAGTAGTTCAAAAGTTATGTATAAAAATGTGTTTTCACATATATTTGGATCTCACTTCACTGTATGTAAACTATGTCCGGGTCCATCATCCGACCCATCGTTGGTTAGGTTATCAAAAGACCTTTCCAACGAGTCCAAAACATTGAAGATCTGGCAACCCTGGCTCGAGATATGGCCACTTAAGTGATATTGATGTACTTTTTTGAAGCCGGATCTCACTTAAATGTATGTAAACTATGTCCGGATCCACCATCCGACCTATTGTTGGTTAACTTATCAAAAGAACTTTCCAATGAGTCGAAAACATTGAAGATTTGGCAACCCTGTCTCGAGATATGGCCACTTAAGTGATATTGATGTACTTTTTTGAAGCCGGATCTCACTTAAATGTATGTAAACTATGTCCGGATCCACCATCCGACCCATTGTTGGTAAGGTTATCAAAAGACCTTTCCAACGAGTCTAAAACATTGAAGATCTGGCAACCCTGTCTCGAGATATGGCCACTTAAGTGATATTGATGTACTTTTTTGAAGCCGGATCTCACTTAAATGTATGTAAACTATGTCCGGATCCACCATCCAACCCAACGTTGGTTAGGTTATCAAAATACCTTTCCAACGAGTCTAAAACATTGAAGATCTGGCAACCCTGTCTCGAGATATGGCCTCTTAAGTGATATTGATGTAATTTTTTGAAGCCGGATCTCACTTAAATGTATGTAAACTATGTCCGGATCCATCATCCGACCCATCGTTATTTAGGTTATCAAAATACCTTCCAACGAGTCTAAAACATTTAGATCTGGCAACCCTGTCTCGAGATATGGCCACTTATTGACATTTATGAACTTTTCTGAAGCCGGATCTCACTTAAATGTATGTAAACTTTGTCCGGATCCATTATTCGACCTATTGTTGGTTAGGTTATCAAAAGACCTTTCCAACGAGTCTAAAATATTGAAGATCTGGCAACACTGTCTCGAGATATGGCCACTTAAGTGATATTGATGTACTTTTTTGAAGCCGGATCTCACTTAAATGTATGTAAACTATGTCCGGGTCCATCATCCGACCCATTGTTGGTTAGGTTACCAAAAGACCTTTCCAACGAGTGCAAAACATTGAAGATCTGGCAACCCTGTCTCGAGACATGGCCACTTAAGTGATATCGATGTACTTTTTGGAAGCTGGATATAAAAAAAAGATGAAACTTGTGTACAGCCATTGTTGTGCGGAAGGCTCCAACCACATAGGTGGATTAAGTTAGTTTTTCATTTTCAAATTTCCCGCAATTCAAACGATAAATATCTGCAAAAAACACGTGAATTGTGTTGCTGATGGTAAATTCTATCATATCCTTGGAGATTTCATCCCAATATTGGCTGAAAATTCATATCGAAAAAAGTGATTTTTCTGTTTACCTTTTTTTGCTTTTTGCCTTCCTCACTGAGGTAAGGCTATAATCCTGCTCTAAAAATGAACTTTGTATAAAAACGCATAGACCCACCTTCATGTATACATATCGACTCAGAATCGAAAACTGAACAAATGTATGTGTGTATGTGTGTGTATGTGTGTGTGTATGTGTGTGTGTATGTATGTATGTGACCAACAAACTAGATCACGTTTCTCGGCACTGGCTGAACCAATTTGACCCGAACCTGTTGCAGTCGACTTGGTTTAGGGTCCCATAGATCGAGTTTTATAAAGATTGAAGTTTCGATAAGTAGTTCAAAAGTTATGTATAAAAATGTGCTTTCACATATATCCGGATCTCACTTAAATGTACGTAAACTATGTCCGGGTCCATCATCCAACCCATCGTTGGTTAGGTTATCAGAAGACCTTTTCAACGAGCCTAAAACATTGAAGATCTGGCAACCCTGTCTCGAGATATGCCCACTTAAGTGATATTTATGTATTTTTTGGAAGCCGGATCTCACTTAAATGTATGTAAACTATGTCCAGATCCACCATCCAACCCATCGTTGGTTAGGTTATCAAAAGACCTTTCCAACGAGTTCAAAACATTGAAGATTTGGCAACCCTGTCTCGAGATATCCCGACTTAAGTGACATTTATGTGCTTTTTTGAAGCCGGATCTCAATTAAATGTATGCAAACGATGTCCGGATCCATCATCGGACCCATCGTTGGTTAGGTAATCGAAAGACCTTTCCAACGAGTTCAAAACATTGAAGATCTGGCAACCCTGTCTCGAGTTATGACCACTTAAGTGATATTTATGTACTTTTTTGAAGCCGGATCTCAATTAAATGTATGCAAACGATGTCCGGATCCATCATCCGACCCATCGTTGGTTAGGTTATCAAAAGACCTTTCCAACGAGTTCAAAACATTGATGATCTGGCAACCCTGTCTCGAGTTATGACCACTTAAGTGATATTTATGTACTTTTTTGAAGCCGGATCTCAATTAAATGTATGCAAACGATGTCCGGATCCATCATCCGACCCATCGTTGGTTAGGTAATCGAGAGACCTTTCCAACGAGTCCAAAACATTGATGATCTAGCAACCCTGTCTCGAGGTATGGCCATTTAAGTGATATTTATGTACTTTTTTATTCCGGATCTTAAAAACAGATGAAATTTTTGTACAATTCCATCATATCAGCCATTGTTGGTAATAAGTTAGGAAGGCTCCAACCACATAGGTGGATTAAGTTAGTTGTTTTTCTTTAGGTCGATCAAACAGTGCACCCGTACACTAAGAATCTGCATTACAAATTTTTCAGTTTGGTTTTACACATTTGCCTGGTACTTTTGAGTTTAACCAGGATAACACACTTCGTGTTACCAAAGTAATATGTATAATACTGATTCTTAGTGTTTGTTACCTGAACTTCCAAGATGGCGGCTTCTTCGCTACCCCCTGTCTCCACCGCACACCAGGGACAAGAACATGAGATTTGGAAGACGGGAATTTTTGATGGTCGACTTTTTCAACAGGATAAGGGAAAATCTCCAAGGTATCCTCAATTGAATTCCAACAAACTAAATGTTATAATTTCAATTGTTTTAAATGCAACAATTACCAACAAGCACAAAGATTAATTCCTGCTCGCCTCAGAGCTGACAGCAAACCAGTTCATTAGGAAAACCGTAAATCGAATGTCACTGATTCTATTATCACACGACATACTCATTCCGCATTTTATTGCCCACAATGAACAAAATTTCCCTTTCAAATCTCCCGACCTGGAAATCACACACCAAGTCGGCAAGTGCGGATCTTGTCCGCGTTCACCCAACTCTTGGCAATGATTTGTAAACATGTGCGGCTGTTCGGTGGCGCCGTAAATTAAGTTACTTTCCAAGCAATTGCGTCCCACCTGAACACGGTGGCGGCGGTAACTACGGTTTTCCCGGTACTTACAACCTCTCGATAAATTAAGCCTTTATTGGGTAGAAGGTGGGAGAACGTCTCGGCGGTACATACCTGGAATTAGAAAGAAAGAAACGGGACTGTTAGTGATTTGAGTTTCAATTCAGAGTGCGGATTGAGTTACGTGCGAGAAACCTCGGACATCAAGATAAGTCAACCAGAAACCGTGCCATCAAACCAGATCTGGACACTTTTCGGCACGCGGAGCGTGCGTTTCAAACCTGAGTCGCAACCATCGCTGATGGCCGTAATTTGTACAATCGCAAGCATCGCGTCGCCTGCACGCGAGAGCTTTTTTCCAGAGATCGTAGATCTGCAAAAACGGCCCAACTCTGCGTGAAGGTTTGCGCGCGAGCGCGCGCTGCTAAACTATCAATTTCAATTGAACTTCGTGGGATTCTTCAGGGTTGGTGGTCGTTACGGAAACTCGCGCAAGAGTGATCAACTCATCTTCATCATCATTTTTCAATCGAGTGAAGGCGCCTCCCGGGAAGGTGTTGGAGCTTGACTACAGGGGAGAACAGGGAACGAAGTAGATGACGTAATGGTGGGAAATTCTTTTATGGCGGTCGCCCAGAACGACTACATCAAAGTAGGTATCTCAACACCCTGGAACGTCAGATAGTCCAGATCAACCACCTCGAATCGCGTTTGTTACGATCTGAGCTTCCTCCCTCAAGCTTCCAGGCCCCATTCGCTTTAATACCATAGTTTCATCTTTTATTATTTATTGAATCGACCGGACGACCATCGTCGGCGGTTCTCACCGTCAAAGTCCGGTCCCGGCTTAAGGCCCGGGATCTGGAAAAACCAATCAAAACAGAAACAAAGTATCGTCGGTCGAGCAACAAAAACAAGATGAATCTCGCGAGTTTCCCACTCTCGCGGCTCACTGACTGACAGGGTACAGTGAAAGCTCGATGTTTTGACTAAGTCATGTTTGGAAGAAATGTCACTCTTTCAATCTGTTGTGTAGCCGTTTGACGTTTAACTTGTAAATGTATTAGTGAAATCATTATTTTTTTGTGAAAATCTCATAATTCATTCATTGACCTTTCATCTAGAGAAAAACGAACAAATTGGATGTCAAACTATCATAACTTTACTGTCCCGATAGTCTCTGGCCGTTCATCATCGTGTGAGGTGTGAAATTTTGTCGTGGAAGGTGGCGCGGCGAACGGACGGAACAAAATCAATCTAACCGTGGGGCTTCGGCGTCTTTTGCCGGTTCAGTCGCGGTTCGGCATCTTCACCGTGGGTGAAATTAATCAAATAGTTCAATCGAACCATTAAACTCGATAATTGCTTCGATGGCAAGTGCCGAGCAGGTTGTGGGAAAGTACGCCGATTGATGCGGTAAAATTATACATCAAATCGAAAAAATGTGACATTTGAAATCTTTTTTGCCGATTTGTTATTTTCTTTCACCAACACATCCATATTTTAGATGCGTCGTAGCTGTCAAATGCAGTAGTGCGCATTCTACCAATACAAATACAAAACTGTGTAAAAATAGAATCGATATCAAATTCTGAATCAATTGAGTTCTTCGAAAAGACCACGAGGTTGATGAAACGGAAGCTGAAAGAATGAACTATAAGATTTTTGAGAGGAATTTCGAACCTACTAAGACACTAGTGTTCTAAAAACCAAACGCCGCTACATATGCTGTAACTTTGCGAATGAATTTCATGAAGATATCATTTACTCTTTGATAATCTATTGATAGTCCGAGAGAGATTTTCTTCACCTTGTTTCATCGCGTTTTCGGAGGTGTGAAAAATACGCATATGAACAAAATATCTTCCACAAACAAACACATTTTGTCGTCTTTGCAACGACGCAAATGTTCTAACCCTAAAACTTCGTGATCTTTGGTGTTCTATACGAACCAAACTGCGTAGAAAATCAACAACAAATCCCAGTTCCAATTACCGCCCAAACAGCAAAGCGAGTACGTGCCGTGGTGTTACAACGAAGGGAAACCCCCACCCCTTGGTATAGAAGCCGGTTCCAACAGACCATAAAATCACCGTGGGCCCATCACACACACGCAGTCGGTGGGGGGCACACGAATACTAAGGTGCCAGTGCTTGTTTGTTGGGGATTTTTTGTTTCCGAAATTGAATTGGTTTGCCAAATTTTTTTTACATTTTCCTTAAAAAAAATGTTTTAGGCTTCATAATATTATTACACAAGTTGTTTTGACATGGATTTGTAACAGTGTAGTCTGCTTTCCAGCAGAATCATGTTTGAAAACATTTTTTTCAAACAAAACAATGTAATAGAGCCGAAGCCGAAGTGTAAACAAAACGTCTATCCTGCTCACGTCAGTTGATGTTTACATTAGGAAAGAGCAGGATAGACTCTTTGTTTACACTTCGGCTTCGACCCTATTACAAGGATTTGCTAGTTTTAATCCACCTCACAAAATCAATTGCAAAGGCTTAAGGTAGTTTGCTACTACAGTACTTGTTCGATAACTGCGCTGAGAACGTAGCGTAGTAACCAAATGCTGCTCGCTTACTGGGCTGAACGAAAAATGTCGAGGGGACCATCATTTGTGTTCAGAGCCAATTTTTCAAATTTTCTCAATTTGTGACTTGAAATTTCACAAAAACTTAAAAAATATTTTATTTATTACACTTGATTGTGGCATCCATTGACCCCTCGGTCATTTTGGTTTGTTTTCGTTTTTTGACATTTGTCCGCTGTTTAAGTGGGCTACAGACCAGTTATCGAGTGCCCAGTTAAAAAGCAGCCCAATTATTTTCAAAAGGAGCAACAAAATTAATGTCAACATCTACACGGAGAAAAAGAGTTCCCAAAATCGTGAACAGGCGTTCGTGAAAATGGGAACCACGAACAAAGTGTTCAAATCCCATGGTACGATTTTGAAAAACGTATCATGGCATTTGAACACTTTGTTCATGGTTCCCATTGTCATGAACGCGTGTTCACGATTTTGGGAACTCTGTTTTCTTCGTGTACAGAGTGCTAAGCTGTTGACATTTACAAGCCTAGCCAGAAATGTTGAGATTATGTGGGAATCAACCCTTTAACCATCTATTACTAAAAAATGTTACACCCAATAATTTTCAATGGAAACTTTTGAGACCCCAAACCGGACCGAATGGAACAAGTTACCCCCCGGCTAATAGTTTGGCATCACTTACGAATCTTGGTGTTGAGGACTCTCTTTTTTGTAAAGGAGTCCGCCGCGTTCCAAAGAGCTTACAGGTTTAAGAAGGATGGCATTTTGTAGTGATCATCAGGGCTGCGGAGTCGGGTCATATTTCAAGCGACTCCGACTCCGACTCCGGCTTTCTGGGATTAGCCGACTCTGACTCCGGCTCCGGCTTTCAGATCCAACCGACTCCGACTCCGACTCCAACTCCGGCCTACCAACTCTAGCCGACTCCGACTCCAACTCCAGCTTTCAAAAAATGGTTGGCTCCGACTTCGACTCCGCATATTTTTAAATATTTCAAAAGTTAGTTTACAATTATTCCGAAAACATTGATAAATAGTTGGAAGACGACATTCGAAGATAAACGACAACTGGTAGTATTGAGTGGTTAAGAAGCGAAAAAAAATCACCAGATCACAGACGGGATTCGAACCCGTACCACCCACGTCTCTAGCGGGGTACTCTACCCTTAAGCCACCGTGATCCTTGGGATTCTAGTTGTCCCAAGACACCAAAGTAGTGTTCAGCTGAAGATTTGATCGCACAACCACACCTCTAATCTAGTTCTTCTAGTTCAAAAAAATGATAAATAAGATTATTTAAAAACTCTTTAAGTGGAAAAAACTCTAGTTTTACAAGTTTTAGACGTTTTTTAAGCAAAAATAAAAAGAACGTCAATATTGAAGGCATTTTCAGAAGAATAGTGTGGTAAGTAAATTTGGATTTATTTACTTAACCTCAAATTTTAATTAAATTGATTAATAGCTAAAATATTAAATTGTTATTTTTTTAATGATCATTTTTAAAGACGTCTGTTCAGGTTGAAGGCTTTATTGAGAATGATCCTAAAGTTACAATGTTGGGACCTCAATAGCTTAGTCATAGCTTGCTAACTCATAGACTACTTAAATCTTAGCTAAGCTAATATATTACAACATTTCGGTCATCCTGACACGGCGATGTCCTCATCGACGCAATAATCTGAAGAAAGCCATTTTTCCATATTATTTGGAGAACACACACTTTCAAATGGAAGACTGGAAACTTGGAACCCTTCAATATCTGTTATAAGGAAACGATCATTTGGCAAAACTTTTTTTATAACATATGGACCCTGAAATTTTTCTGCTAATTTATGTGTTGCAATTTTCTTCAAAACAATGAAATCTCCTTCTTTGTACATCGTTATGTTTTTTCGCTTTTTGTCTACTGAAGATTTGCTGTAATTTTGAAGATTTTCTATATTTCTATTTGCCTTTTCTCGAATGGTTTCTAAATTTTCTTTGGAAAAGATTTCTTGATAATTATTTATAAACGTTTCAATATTATTTTGATTTAAACTCATGTTCGCTTGTTTTTTCCCAAAAAGAAGCATACTTGGAAAATTTTTGATACTTCTATTAAATGTGTTGTTATAAATGTATTCAATTTTAGTAAGCAAAGTATCCCATTTTGAATTAGAATCATGTATGAGTTTTGCAAGCATTGGAGTTAAAGTTCTATTTACTCGCTCTGCTTGTCCGTTTGCTTCTGGAGTGTAAGATTGCTTAGTCATAGCTTGCTAACTCATAGACTACTTAAATCTTAGCTAAGCTAATATATTACAACAATCATTAAAAGAAAGCTGGCCTTAATGATTGATTTAACATATAAATTCAATTTGCTCACTTTTAAGTTGACATTTATAAGAAGCACAGTGACTATCATAGTCACGTTGTATTTTCAAATAACAATTTCAAACGAAACTATTTTTTAAAGCTCTATTGAAATTTTTGAGACGCACATGGACATCACGCTGCAGCGACCTCAAATTTAAATAATTAAATTTGTCCATTTTTCGAACCTCACCACAGTTCTGACCATGCGCGCTTACGCAAGCATAAATAATTTTACCCGTCGACTCGCGTTGCGCGACAAATAATTAAGCTTATGTACAGGTGTGGATCATGAGTCATCCTCACCTGAAAAGCCCTTTATTAATTTTCGCCAATTATTAGGCAATCACAAAAATGGTTAAGCTTTCAATTATGAATGTGCGATGTTATTCCATAGGGAAATTGAAGGTGTGGCTTAACCAAATTCATTGGCATGTTTGTTCAATGGAGAATTCGACCTTCTCATTATTGACTTACATTTTTGAGAATATTTGAGGAACATTATTTTGATATTCCAATAACATAATTTAAAGTTTCACGACAATGGTTCGAACCCATGACTTCCGATTTTGAGGTGTACTCACTACACCATACGGAAAGTCATGAAGAATTGCAGAGGTCTGCACAATTTAATTCATGAGGTTCATCGATGCTTCTCATCGGAACGGACAACTTTAGTAGAACAAAATTTAGTAGAGTTTTCGGGGACTGACTATAAAAACCCCAAAATTCTTGAGGAGGGCAGTTAGTTCCAGAATTAGTTCCAGCCAGTTCCAGCCAGCTCCACTCCAGTCCAGTTCCAGTCCCAGAAGAAGCCTCAGACCAGCCGGACCCGCCAGCAGCCACCAGTAGCAGAGGCCCCAGTCCAGCCGGACTTAGCGGTGGAGGCCGCAGTCCGCCGGGACTTAGCCGCTGAAGAGTCCGCCGGGACTTAGCCGCTGTGAAAGTCCGCCGGGACTTAGCCGCTGTGAAGAGTCCGCCGGGACTTAGCCGCCGAGTCCACCCGGGACTTAGGTGAAGAGTCCGCCGGGACTTAGCCGCCGTGAAGAGTCCACCCGGGACTTAGGAGTTCGGGGTCTGGCATGGCTCGGCGAAGAGGTCTGGAGGACAAGTCTGGCTTCAACGAGAAATTGGCTCGACGAAAGTCTTAATGAAATTAGCAACAAAAAGTTGAGTGATGTGATCGTGCGCGTAGAAGTTGAAAGTGTTACCGCAAAAATGTAATCTTCAAAAGTGTAATATACAGATAAGTGAAGTTAACTGATCTGTTTTGACTCTACAAGTAAATATCACAAAATCCTGAAAGCCTAAACCGCTCGGGCCGTTCAGGTGGTGACTAGCGGAAAGCAACGCTGTGTGTGTTTGGACACGCCATTATGATTGGACAAAACCGAGAGTTGAAAATGTGACTATGCGTGAAAGTTAATGAACAAAATGATTTCGCGAAGTAACAAACAGTTAAAATAGTGTAAAAACGTTAAATTGAAGAAAATGTTATGTGAGGAGTTCTAAGATGGAAGCAAATGTGCAGCAGTACGAGATGGAATCAAAACGGGCTCGACCAATGGCAGAAGCATCGAAAATTTCAAAACCGGCCAACGATGGACAACACTAGGGATTCAACAATGACGAGATCATCTGGATCAACTGGAGACGAAATTCAGCCGCATCGAATACCCAAGAAGACGACCATGGAAATCTGGCAGTTTAGGGTGAGTAAACAAAAGTTATACCCAAATTTTATGTAAATAGTTATAAACACGCTTAAAGATGGCGAATTTGGAGATGAAGGATTTAATCCAGCTTATTCCAGAATTTAATGGGTCATTAGACTCACTGGAGCAATTTTTAATGATATTAGATTATTATGCTGATCAAATTTCTGAAGGCGAAGATCAGAGTAAATTTTTAAATATTGTTTTTATGAAACTAAAATTTAAAGCAGCAGCACGTATTAACCGAATTTATGCAAACACTTGGGAAGAAACCAAGGCAAATTTAATTAGAGAGTTTGGTATCAAAACTACTTTTGGTAGTATAATTGAACAAATTGAAACTCTGAAACAAGGACGGATGAATCATTTAAATCATATGCAGGAAGAGTTCTTGACATAAATTACGAAATCATAAAAATTGATCAAAGTTACAATGAAAATTCATTTACAACTTATTGCTTAAAAGCCACTTTATAGTTGGAATTATAAATAATGAAATCAAAGAAATTGCCACGAATAACCGTCATATGAAGTTGGAAAATTTGCTAGAATTTTTAGAAAATGAACGAATTGACAGAGAGTCTTTAAGAACTCTCGAACAAAGGTTACTTGCTAGTACTGAAAATTCAAACCTTAATTTTGACAGAAAATTCAGAAATTTCAGGTACAATAAAAATACAAATTTTATCAAAGAAATAATTATCAAGCTAACAAATTTTATGAATGTTATAAAACGAATACTGCAAAGAGCACTTTTAAACGAACTTATACAAATAGTCGACGCAATAAAAATCAAATTCCAAATAATTTTAAAATGCAATTTAACGAATACATTCCACCACATGAAACATTAAAAATCAATTTCAATAATGATTCAATATTTTATGCAAATATTGCTACCTTGGCAAGGCCAACAAAATTTCACAAATTTATAATTGACTCCGCATCATGTAACAATTTTGTAAGATGGGATGTGGTTAGTAATATGCGTTTAACTAACATTGATTTCAACGATAGAATTTCCATTAGAGGGGTTCATGGAATAGCAGAAGATACAGTAGGATCTGTAAATATGATTTTATTAATAGGAAATTCAAAATACGAGGAAAAGTTCTACATTTTGAAGCATTTCGCTGATGATGCAATTCTTGGAGCACATTTTCTAAAGAAATACACCTTATATATTAGTCAAAGTTTCGACAACATAGTTTTACGAACGCCTGACACAAATAATATGCAATATAATAATCATGAAATGACCAATTTATTTAGAATCAATATAAAACAAAGTAAATATGGCAGGTATTGAAGCAAATAGTTATGACAATTTTAATACAAATTATGATGAAAATAATAAAATAATTATGATAATGACAATGGCTGCAATGGCAGAATCCAACCGTGCATTGAAGAGTATTATGACGATCAAATTGAAATTGATGATGATAACCAAGATTACCCAAAAGAGATGAATTTAGAAAACGATCGGGATTATGATGTGATTGAAAACATGAAGCATGAGAAACTTACAGGCAACGAAAGAATGAGAAAAATTTATGAATTGGTTAAAACAGACCACTTGAAAGGTGATATCAATCAAGAAATTAATAATATTTTGAGTGATTTTAATGAAATATTTTATTTAGAGGGTGACGAGTTGACTTATACCAATTTAACCATGCACGATATAGAGACAACAACTGAAATTCCAATTAATAAAAGACAATATAGATTTCCTGAAGCTACCAAGAAACACGTAGAAGAACAAGTGGAAGAAATGCTAAAATTAGGGATAATACGCCAAGTAAAAGTCCGTGGAATGCACCGGTATTATGCATCCCAAAGAAAGACTTAGACGCCGAAGGCAACAAACGCTACAGAATTGTAGTGGATTTTCGAGACCTAAATACAATTACTAAACCATTTGTGTATCCTATACCGCTTATTAGCGAAATTTTGGACAGTATTGGAGAAGCTCGATATTTCTCAACCATTGACTTGAAATCAGGATTTTATCAAATCCCAATTAACTCGAAGGATGCTGCGAAAACCGCTTTTTCAACATTTCTAGGACATTATGAATTTTTAAGAATGCCAATGGGACTGAAAAATAGTCCATCAACATTTCCAAAATTTACATTCACACTTATTTATGAAATACAACCAGTTAATGCGTTTGTATACTTGGATGATATTATTGTATTCGGTAGAACTATCGAAGAACACAATGAAAATTTATATAAAGTTTTGAATGCATTACATGAACATAATTTAAAAGTTGAACCATCAAAATGTAAAATTTTACACAAAGAAGTCAGATATTTGGGTCATATTATTAGTGAAGAAGGTATTCGACCAACTAGTGAAAATATTGATACAATCAAAAACATGAAAAGGCCGCAGACGATTAAAAATGTGAGATCATTTTTGGGAACTGTTAATTTTTATGGAAAATTTATTCCAAACATTGCAGATAAACGTAAGCCACTTAATGCATTATTAAAGAAAAATGTGAAATTTATTTGGACAGAAGAATGTGAAAATGCTTTTGAAGAATTAAAAAACTATTTAATTTCAGAACCAGTTTTAGTTAGACCGAACTACAATGACAAATTTGTTTTGACAACTGATGCTAGCGATTATGCTATCGGAGCAGTTCTTACTAATGAGAAGTCAAATGATCACCCCATCGCTTACGCAAGTCGTGCGCTTATCGGGGCTGAAAGAAATTATTTCACCATTGAGAAGGAACTACTAGCTATTGTTTGGGCAGTAGACCACTTCAAACATTTTATTTATAACCAAGATTTTATCGTTTACACAGATCATAGACCATTGGTAGCTCTATGGCATTTGAAGGAAACTTCACCAACGTTGACAAAGCTTCGTTTAAAAATCCAAGGCATTGGATGTGAAATTCGTTACAAGCAAGGAAAGGAAAATGTGGTTGCAGATTTTCTCTCACGTTTAAATAATGATGAAGATCATGCAGATGATAAACAAGCATCAAAATTAGTAGCAATTACAACTCGTCAACAAGCAAAACAAAATAGACAAAATATTTCAGATAATCAAAACTCAACAAATACTCCAAACAGACAGAATTCATCTAGAAACAATAATAATTGGAATAATAATATGAATGGACTTCAACAAATTGACATAAATTTAGATGATGAAAATGATAGCAACAATAAAACATTTACCTACAATGATTTCCAAGATACAGATATCGATTTTAACGTTTTAAAATTTTCTAAAAATATTATACCATTTGAACAAGCCGAAGCTACATTTATGATATTAAACAGTGTTACGGTACACAAAGAATTGAGTAAATACATTGACCTTCCACATGGTATTAAGGATTACACCAATGAAAATATATTTGTATTCCCGCAAAAGAAAATTTGGGGTTTAATTTTGAATGGAACATATCGTTCAGCAGTTAAGAATGAAGAATTTTTCGATGGTTTATTAAAAGCTTTAATGATTATCCTGATTTTGCTAAACATGCATCAGTTATACAAATTATTTCTCATAGAATATTTAAAACAGAGTTGGAACTAAACTTATTACGATTTTTGCAATGAAACTTTCAAAGTCATTTACACTATATGCAACAGAAAATGAACGAATTTATGTAAAGCCAGAAGACAGAGATCAAGTGCTTAACGATTTTCACGACGCACCGTTGGGTGGTCACGTCGGAGGTAAACGAATGATAAAAAGAATGAGTCCTCTATTTACATGGGAAAATATGCGAAGAGATGTTTTGAATTATGTAAAGCAATGTGATTCTTGTCAAAAGAATAAAATATGGCCAGCAAATAAGATGCCAATGAAAATTACGACAACATCGTATGAACCCTTTGATAAAATTTATATGGATGTGGTTATGTTACCAATTTCTAATAATGGAAACAATTGTGGACTTGTGATACAAGATGATTTAACAAGATTTTTGATTGTAGCTCCCATGGAAAACCAAGAAAGTACTACAGTTGCTAGAACTTTTGTCGAAAACTTTGTTTGTAAATTTGGTGCTCCTAAAGAAGTTGTAACCGATCGAGGTACAAACTTTGTAAGCAAATTATTGCAACACACATGCAAAATATTACACATTAAAAGATTGTTACAAGTGCATATCATCCTCAAGCTAATTTAGTAGAGAGATCAAATAGAGAGTTGAAAGTTTATTTACGAAATTTTATTGGCAAAGATCCACAATGTTGGGATGAATTGATACCATATTTTATGTTTGAATACAACACTACAGAAAATTCATCAACTGGATATTCTCCTATGAACTTTTGTATGGAAGAAAAGCTACTATACCAAGCACAATTTATAAAATCAATGATTCAGATTTAAATTATGACGACTATATTTGTTCAATGAAAGATATATTCAAGGATGCTCATGAAACTGCTAGAAACAACTTAATATTGTCAAAAGAAAAGAGAAAGGAAATTTATGACAAAAAGACAAATGATTGGGTACCAATGTGGGGAGATAGAGTTTTGGTACAAATGGTACAAACAGGAATTGGTCAAAAGTTACAAAATAAGTGGCGAGGCCCTTATGATATCGTTAAATTTAACAGCGATCAAACAACCACTATTAAAAATGGCAACAAATTTGAAGATGTACATAATAATAGACTTAGAAAATACAATGATTAATATTAGATAAAGTTTTATGTCAAAATATACCAGTATGATTTTTAACAATATATATTGAAAATACCTTAAAATTAAATGCTCCAATACAAGATAAAATATTTTATAATGATAATTACAGTACAATTAAATGGAATATAGATAAAAATTACGATGATTGAAATGAATGACATAGTATCATAAACGGTTAATATCAAAAGACTACAATGAAGGAAAATATTTATTTTTAACACACGGGATTATTTATGTATATTGAACAAAAAAATAATAATAATATAAAACTTATTGAATTGATATGATTGATGAATTAGAAAAAAACGATTGTTATCAAGAGAACTAAATGAAAAAAAAAATGTTACAAATACCGATTTTTTTATAGAAAAATAAACATGGCAAAATAACATATGATTGATTTAATATGATTAAATGATTGATGAATTAATGTTGAGTTAAACAAAATATGAATGATTATTATCAAAAATGCACAAACAAGATGAATGTTATGGATTGGGGATGAAAGATAATTTTTACAAATGATTGAATTTATAGGGAACATATTAAGAAAATACCAGTACTGAGTTTATACATTTTTTTGAAAAACACGTGAAGCGATAATGATCAAATATAAACATAATAATGAAGCAGTGATGAAACACGTTAAAACAATTAAGAAGCTGTTGGGTTGCAATTTTGGGAATATATTTAATTGAGCTAAAATGGGTTAACAGGGTATTGAAAAACAATGACGCAATTTTTAACTACAAATAAAAACAAATCAAACGGACTGAACAATAACGAAATTTCAACGACAGGCAAATGAAGATGGTGTGATTATTAAATGTTTCAAAACAACATGTATGCAAGTAAGAATGTGTGTGAGAATAATTGGACAAGGGACTGCAGCCCAGAATGATTGTTGAATGTAAACATGTGTTTTATAATTTACTTAACAATGGATTAAGAATATATTTTCAGACTTTTATACGCTAATACGAAGGATTTACAGGAAACCATTGGAAGACGATCAAGAAGACAACAATTTCAACAAGGACGAATATGAACTACAGCTCAAGGAAGGGTAAAACTTGTGAGTATATCGTGGGGAATCTAAAAAGATCGAAAAGAACGGTAAAAGTCTAGGGATACATAAACTGATAAAGCAACGCCAAAGGGATAAAAAAAAGTAGACAATTATACTCTATGGGGAGAGTTTTTATGTCGAATATAGCTTCAAAACAGTTGTAATCCATGGGGATTCAATATGTTAAAAACATTTCAAAACATTTGCACTTTACGGGGATAGTCAAATGAAAATTAAAGGAATGGATAAATAACGCTTCAAGGGAAAATCAAGGGATAAAATAATGCTTCAAGGGAAAACACCTTTAAACTGATAAAATTCAGAGAAAAAAAAATCAGAACGATATCATTAAAATGATAATTGAACCAACTAATTATCTTGCAAATTCAGCATTTTATTGCGAATTGCTCAAATAAACAAATTTATTAAATGGGTTTGACAAATTTGAAAACACAAAGTGACAGACAAGTTTCATAAAAGTTGATATAACAGAAAGGATATTCTAACATGCGCAGTATTGCAATGACAAGATGATAGGATGTATAGATCAATGAAAAACTTTATAGAGTAATTTTTTATTCAAGTATAAAAATAATAGTCAATTAGAACTGATTTTTATTATTGAAAATAATAGAACTGATTTCATATAAAAATATCAACAAGATTTATAAGATTGTAAGTAAATTTGAATTTCAATTTTGCACAGAAATTAAATGATAGATACCTGAAAATTATAAAATATTGTTCATACAAAGAAAACAAGTAAGACATTTTTGTGGGAGAAACGAAACTAAAACTGAAGTAAAATATGGCAGAGACGGAGACGAAACACAAGGATGATCGACGCGTTCGTATGCTGAGAGGTTCTACGCGTTCGTATGCAGAAGTTTGTGATGGCAAGATGGTGAGTGGCAAAGTCATGCGGGAGGTTGGACAGGTAACGGTGTTGATGTTGTTGTAAAAGGTCATATCAATGAGGATCAAGTCGAATTGAAACGCAATTTTAGTAACGAGACATTCACGTAAAACAAATTACCAAAATGAAATGTGGAATTAAGCGAAGCAAAGATGATCGAAATGCGAAACATCAATTATGGAACAAAAATGCAAGTTGAGATCATACTGCACGTCTGAAACTATTGAAAAAGAGAAATTCATGATAAACAAATGATAACATCATCCGATGTCATTAATTTACAAAAGCCAAAGTTGCAAATTACACGAAAAGACAATTTTGGACAAACAACATGTCCTAAACATTTGATAACAGAATTACATCAACCGATGACAATAATTTGAGAATGTCAAAGATGCAAAGCAACTGGAAAAGTCAATTTTGGACAAATATACTGGATTTACGAACAATTCACAATACTCAGCAAGTGAAAAGTCAATGCACTCTCAAAACTGACCATAGTCAACTCACAGCTGGGTTATGAAGCATAATTCATGATGGAAACGACAATTGCACTAATCGACGAAATTCAACACCTCAGCCTCGAAAACTGATCAATTGACCAAGTCACTGTGGAATGAATAGCCTCACGATAAAGACGATTTTGATGGAAGACGACAACGATAACAACCAGCCGATCAACACAGTTCTACAACAACAACAAATTTTGCTTACAGTGGGAAAATGCAATGATTTTTTAGGATAAATAATGAAAATTAATTTCAAATGCAAGTTTTTTAAATCAGTTTCAACGAAAATATTTTAATAGAGAAGTTCAAAACGATAATTCAGGTAATTTAACAGAACAGAAGATCAAAAGAGTAATGAAAATAATTTTACAGTACAAAAATCAAAAGAGCAATTATAATTATAAAGCAATTTACAAGAAAGCACAAGAAGAACAAATTGTAAACCGCACGATCACTACACCCGAAAATATTCTTTCCATAGATGATCATTTCTTTCAGACGATCATCTAGCTGATAAGTGTGGGGGAGATTAACCGAACCAATTTTTTTAATAAATTTTTTATAGCCAGCCATTTAAATATTTTTTATGATTTTTTGCAAAGTAATTTTCACAATTTAAATTATTAACTTTGGGAATATTCTTCCAACCTACAAATAACTTTCGATAGATGTTCTTAATGCTTTTCAAGAATACAAACATCTAGCTGGTAAGTGTGGGGGAATGCAGCGACCTCAAATTTAAATCATTAAATTTGTCCATTTTTCGAACCTCACCACAGTTCTGACCATGCGCGCTTACGCAAGCATAAATAATTTTACCCGTCGACTCGCGTTGCGCGACAAATAATTGCTTATGTACAGGTGTGGATCATGAGTCATCCTCACCTGAAAAGCCCTTTATTAATTTTCGCCAATTATTAGGCAATCACAAAAATGGTTAAGCTTTCAATTATGAATGTGCGATGTTATTCCATAGGGAAATTGAAGGTGTGGCTTAACCAAATTCATTGGCATGTTTGTTCAATGGAGAATTCGACCTTCTCATTATTGACTTACATTTTTGAGAATATTTGAGGAACATTATTTTGATATTCCAATAACATAATTTAAAGTTTCACGACAATGGTTCGAACCCATGACTTCCGATTTTGAGGTGTACTCACTACACCATACGGAAAGTCATGAAGAATTGCAGAGGTCTGCACAATTTAATTCATGAGGTTCATCGATGCTTCTCATCGGAACGGACAACTTTTAGTAGAACAAAATTTAGTAGAGTTTTCGGGGACTGACTATAAAAACCCCAAAATTCTTGAGGAGGGCAGTTAGTTCCAGAATTAGTTCCAGCCAGTTCCAGCCAGCTCCACTCCAGTCCAGTTCCAGTCCCAGAAGAAGCCTCAGACCAGCCGGACCCGCCAGCAGCCACCAGTAGCAGAGGCCCCAGTCCAGCCGGACTTAGCGGTGGAGGCCGCAGTCCGCCGACTTAGCCGCTGTGAAGAGTCCGGGACTTAGCCGCTGGAAAAGTCCGCCGAGCCGCTGTGAAGAGTCCGCCGACTTAGCCGCCGAGTCCACCCGGGACTTAGGTGAAGAGTCCGCCGGGACTTAGCCGCCGTGAAGAGTCCACCCGGGACTTAGGAGTTCGGGGTCTGGCATGGCTCGGCGAAGAGGTCTGGAGGACAAGTCTGGCTTCAACGTAGAGAATTGGCTCGACGAAAGTCTTAATGAAATTAGCAACAAAAAGTTGAGTGATGTGATCGTGCGCGTAGAAGTTGAAAGTGTTACCGCAAAAATGTAATCTTCAAAAAGTGTAATATACAGATAAGTGAAGTTAACTGATCTGTTTTGACTCTACAAGTAAATATCACAAAAATCCTGAAAGCCTAAACCGCTCGGGCCGTTCAACGCTAAGAATGAAGAAGTTTATTATTACAAATCAATGTATCTAAAAAAATCTTCGTGGTAAGGATGCTTAAGGGGTCCTTTTCAAATATCCGTGCCCTAGAAAATATTTTCCTCGGAATTTTGGATTTATTTGAAGGAGGCGCGCGAACAAACAAAACTTTATGAATGGTCGTGCGCCTCCATGAAAATATATGAAAAAACTTCGAATTGGATAAAAAACAAAAATCCACAGGATAAATATTTTCTAGGTCACGGATATTTTTTAATTTTGAAATCCTGTCCTATTCTGAAATCTTGAGATTAAATTTTGTCAAATTTAAGTTTAAAGGGTACATAAATATTGGCAAAAGGAGGCAGTCAAAAATCAATCAAATATTTCTGACTACAAAACCAATATTGTTTTTTTGTTTTTGAGTTATGATGATGCTACATATTTGGGTAAGAGCTGATCAACAGGTTATCATTTAGTGATCTCTAAAAAAATAAAAATGGCAACGCAGCTTGAAAATTGAATAATATAAGAAGTTTTGTAAATTAACCGGTTTTATAGCAAATACTAAAAAATAAAAAATAAACATAATTTTTGTTGAATTTAAGATAACTCCGACTCCAACTCCAACTCCGGGTAATCAGAAATTTTCGGCTCCGACTCCGACTCCAGCTAATAAAATTTAGCCGACTCCGGCTCCGACTCCGACTCCAGCTGTTCGAGTTTTTAAGACTCCGACTCCGACTCCGACTCCAGGCTTCCCAAAAGGACCCGACTCCACCGATTCCGTCTCCGAATCCGACTCCGACTCCACAGCCCTGGTGATCATATCCTCTGGGCGTGAGTAGCTTTTTGAAATTTCAAGAAAATTGCATTTTAATATTGTCCGTTTCTCTCAAAGGTACACGCCGCGCGGCATTTCAGAATGTGCCGCAGACAGTGTTGCCAGCGATTTTCTGTACTTTTGATGCCCTTAAAAACATACCCGGCAGCAATGCCAGGGATCCGAAGAAGAAGATCAACAACAACAAAACGCGCAGTGTGGGATTTGACAGCGCGCATTTGCCGAAAGTGCGGCGCGTTGTTTTGAGGCTGGTTTGCCGCGTGTCTTTTTCGGGAAAGGCGCGCAATATCTGATGTAAACAAATTAGAAAGTCCCAAATGGCGTGCAACAATCTCACGGAATTTGCCGAATTTTTTGCCAGGTCTGCCAATGTTATTGCAAAACCAGCTTTATTTGATTGGTTTTCTTTTACATTAAACTGTCAAAAATCTGAAATCAGAATCCCTTGCTAATATTTTTGCTGTTTGAGCAACATTTTCTGCCAGAACATCTGGATGTGGCAGCTGCAGAAATGACAGTTGCCATGGAACGTTTCAGAACTTTTTGTTTACTTTGTTTGTGTTGACCATATGTCAACAAATGATGACATTTGGGAGGATTTTTCCAAAACTACTTTTATTTATATTTTTTCTACAATTTCGAAGAGTGGTAACAAAATACGAATTCGAGTTTTGTGGACCTGAATGAAGCAAAAATGGTCTCAGTGATGGTGGTTTTAGTGTAAGTCTTCTGCAGGGGTGCCAGGTTGCCAGATTTTTTGAGTGCCAATTTGAAAAAAATAATTTTCTATTTCTTTCACCTTTGTTTATTTTGTGAATTTTGTGAATTTTTAATTTTTGTCATTTTGTTTATTTTGTGAATTTTTAATGTATAAAGAATGAAAATACACTGTTTTTGAACACAAAATTGCTTATTACTGTGAGAAAAAGTGGCTTTCCAGATTTTTTCCAGATTTTTTCCAGATTTTTTGCCAGATTTTTTCTGTTCAGACCTGGTAACCCTGGTCTTCTGTATGGTTCGAACGGACAAATTCCAGAGATATCCGAGAAGGGTGAGGGTAATTCATCGTTGTGAAAAAGTTGATGTGATGTGTTTTTTGTGTCGTTTATATGGGTGAGGGATTGACTGGTGAATGTCTTGTTTGGAAAGCTGAAAAATAGCGAAATCAATACCAATATTGTTCGGGTACTTACTGTTACACTAATATATTGTAACTGTACCACCATCTGATAGATAGTATTGTACACATATATTTCAATAATGTGGTCTATTATTTCAGGGCCGGGACCGTGGTGTAGGGGTAAGCGTGGTTGCCTCTCACCCAGTCGGCCTGGGTTCGATCCCAGAAGGTCCCGGTGGCAAATTTTGAGACGAGATTTGTCTGACCACGCCTTCCGTCGGACGGGAAGTAAATGTTGGCCCCGGACTAACCTAAAAAAAGGTTAGGTCGTTAGCTCAGTCCAGGTGTAGGAGTCGTCTCCCTGGGCCCTGCCTCGGTGGAGTCGCTGGTAGGCAGCTGGACTAACAATCCAGAGGTCGTCAGTTCGAATCCTGGGGTGGATGGAAGCTTAGGTGTAAAAAGAGGTTTGCAGTTGCCTCAACAATCAAGCCTTCGGACACCTAGTTTCGAGTAGGAATCTCGTAATCGGCAATGCTGTAGAGCGAATAATTTGATTTTGATTTTTGGTCTATTATTTCAAGATCGTCCATTACAGTTGCGAGTGATTGCATTCACTTTTCATCTGAAATTTTGTTCATACTCGTTTCATCTTGTTCTATTGTAAGTGGTATACCACTTACTGTACCACCGGTTCATCTAAGCTACTACTACTGTGCAGCTAATTGCACGCCCAGTACCGAAGCTTAAACTGTACCAGCCTTAAAACGCCCACTTTCTGCTTCTTCTGTGCCACCTCACTGTACCACCATCAGGATACCTGCTGTGTTCAAAGTGGCCGTTCCCGTCGGCAAACGGCGATAACTTCCAAATTTATACCTTTGCCTGGTAGCACTTTACCCCACTCCCCCCTCCCTGGACTGTGGCGTGGCCGCGGCTCTCCAACAAACATGGGTAACATTTTTATTATCCCCTTATTATGCCACGGCAAATGTCTTGGTAGTCCTCCTCTTCCCACAGGTTACTGGGTTCGGGTAAGGGGATAATTTTCTGCCCGAAAACGACCAAACGAGAGATTCCACCTGTCAGCTTATTTATGTGCATGTACCGTCGTGTGGTGCCGTCCCGCAGCATCCTCCTCGCGGACGATGAATCTGCCCCAGACCACCGAGCCAGACCGGATGCCAGAAATTCAAACAGCGATTTATTTTTCCGTTTCGCGATTTATTTCGCTGATTCCACGTCAGACGACGACGACGACCGCAAATGCATGTTTCGTACCCACCTTAAGGTTTTGCAGTTTGTGAACCAGAATCTAATCACGAATGTAGCTACCCCGCGACCTCCTCCTCACCCTACTTACAGCCAGAGTCGGACTGATTCGATTTAATCGCAATTTTGTACCGCGAAGTTCCCTGGGAACCGGACCGCACAAATGTCTCTCTGCCTTTTTTTTGCGTTAGCACCTGGCGCTGAACTCCCTCGGACGCGGGGAAGACTGGTGTGACGGTATGTGAGCATAAACACATGGAAAAAGGGCCGGGAAATGAAGATACAAACACACACACACAGAAGTTGTGATTGTGATTGATTTATACGACTGTAACGATTTGATTTAGAGCTGTTTGGCGGGGGGGGATTGAACAGGTTGAAAACGACATTATTTGTTGGGAGGGGGGAGGGGACGATTTCGGCAATGTTGTCGTCCTCGAAAGGAGGACATTGATTGACGCGAAGCGGAATCTGGTGGAAAATGTATGAGACAGTTTTATACGTCGATTTGACATGTATAATGTGGGTCTGAGTCTCTAAAAGATTAAGTTGATATTTACTGATAGAACGCCATCAAAATGTACTGCTTTCTATTGAATTTTTGTTTTCCTTAAATTTAACATTTCTTTGTTTTGTTTTGTATGGCTTTGTCATATTTTTGTTATTTTGAAATTGAAAAGTTATTTTTTCGATTTCATTTTCTTAACAAGACTAACATTTCAAAAAGGTGTAATTTTGAAAGTTAGGCCCTTTTGAAATGTTTGTGTTGATTAAAAAAATGAAAATTCGAAAAGAGCGGAACATTTCGCAAATGTTTCATACATTAACATTGAAAATCGGACCATTAGTTGCTGAGATATCGACATTAGAAAATGGTTGGTTGTTTGGTTGAGGCTAAGAAAAAATCAGCTTTCCTGTTTTTAAATCTTTGCATAGAAAAAGCTCAGCAACAATGGGCACTAAAATGAAATACTGCGACTATTTTCAAAATGTTACCTAAAAACTAACTTAAACCACCTATGTGGTTGGAGCCTTCCTCACAACAATGACTGTACACAAGTGTCATCTATTTTTTAGATCCAGCTTCCAAAAAGTACATCGATATCACTTAAGTGGCCATATCTCGAGACAGGGTTGTCAGATCTTCAATGTTTTGGGCTCGTTGGAAAGGTCTTTTGATAACCTAACCAACGTCGGGTCGGATAGTGGACCCGGACATAGTTTACATAAATTTAAGTGAGATCTGGCTTCAAAAAAGTACATCAATATCACTTAAGTGGCCATATCTCGAGACAGGGTTGCCAGATCTTCAATGTTTTACACTCGTTGGAAAGGTCTTTTGATAACCTAACCAACGTCGGGTCGGATAGTGGACCCGGACATAGTTTACATACATTTAAGTGAGATCCGGCTTCAAAAAAGTACATAAATATCACTTAAGTGGTCATAACTCGAGACAGAGTTGCCAGATCTTCAATGTTTTAGACTCGTTGGAAAGGTCTTTTGATAATCTATCCAACGATGGGTCGGATGGTGGATCCGGACATAGTTTACATACATTTAAGTGAGATCCGGCTTCAAAAAAGTATATCAATATCACTTAAGTGGCCATATCTCGAGACAGGGTTGCCAGATCTTCAATGTTTTGTACTCATTGGAAAGGCCTTTCAATTGTCTAACCAACGATGGGTCGGATAGTGGAGCCGGACATAGTTCACGTACATTTAAGTGAGATCCGGCTTCAAAAAAGTACATCAATATCACTTAAGTGGCCATATCTCGAGACAGGGTTGCCAGATCTTCAATGTTTTAGACTCGTTGGAAAGGTCTTTTGATAATCTATCCAACGATGGGTCGGATGGTGGATCCGGACATAGTTTACATACATTTAAGTGAGATCCGGCTTCAAAAAAGTATATCAATATCACTTAAGTGGCCATATCTCGAGACAGGGTTGCCAGATCTTCAATGTTTTGTACTCATTGGAAAGGCCTTTCAATTACCTAACCAACGATGGGTCGGATAGTGGAGCCGGACATAGTTCACGTACATTTAAGTGAGATCCGGCTTCAAAAAAGTACATCAATATCACTTAAGTGGCCATATCTCGAGACAGGGTTGCCAGATCTTCAATGTTTTAGACTCGTTGGAAAGGTCTTTTGATAATCTATCCAACGATGGGTCGGATGGTGGATCCGGACATAGTTTACATACATTTAAGTGAGATCCGGCTTCAAAAAAGTATATCAATATCACTTAAGTGGCCATATCTCGAGACAGGGTTGCCAGATCTTCAATGTTTTGTACTCATTGGAAAGGCCTTTCAATTACCTAACCAACGATGGGTCGGATAGTGGAGCCGGACATAGTTTACATACATTTAAGTGAGATCCGGCTTCAAAAAAGTACATAAATATCACTTAAGTGGCCATATCTCGAGACAGGGTTGCCAGATCTTCATTGTTTTAGACTCGTTGGAAAGGTCTTTTGATAATCTATCCAACGATGGGTCGGATGATGGACCCGGACATAGTTTACATACATTTAAGTGAGATCCAAATATATGTGAAAACACATTTTTATACATAACTTTTGAACTACTTATCGAAACTTCAATCTGTATAAAACTCGATCTATGGGACCCTAAACCAAGTCGAATGCAACAAGTTCGGGTCAAATCGGTTTAGCCAGTTTCGAGAAACATGAGCTAGTTTGTTGGTCACATACATACATACACACACACATACACACACACATACACACACACATACACACACACATACACACAGACATTTGTTCAGTTTTCGATTCTGAGTCGATATGTATACATGAAGGTGGGTCTACGACGTGTTTATACAAAGTTCATTTTTAGAGCAGGATTATAGCCTTACCTCAGTGAGGAAGGCAAAATGGCTATAACTTGAAAACGGTGCACTATATCAAAATTTCACTGAAGTACTTTTTGATTGTAAATTCGATTTTATATTGAAAAATTAAGTTGAAAATTTTTTTGACCGATATTTCGATAATTTGAAAAAAATCAGCATTGGTTAAAAAAATCCTAAGTCGGTCAAAGATTTTTTGCACATTCTGAAAAGTTGGCATTTGATGTTCCCTAAAACATATAAAAAAAATAAAATTATGTTTTTTGCTAATCAAGTTTTAATGACAAAAAGTGAAAATAAAAATAACATTTTTTTTACCGTGTATCATTTTTTTCAGTGTAGTCTACATCCATACCTACAACTTTGCCGAAGACACCGAATCGATCAAAAAATTCCTTCAAAAGATACAGATTTTTGAATTTTCATGTATCATTTTTGTATGGACAGCTGTCAATTTTGTATGGAAAATTAAATGGACAAACTAATGATGCAAAATAGCTTATTTGAGAATACCGAAGGCACCAAAAAAATTTCAACCGGATTAAAAAAACTGCGCATAGATCAAAAACGTTTAAAGGCAATTTTTTGTACTAAGTTATTAAAAAAAACATTTTATTGAAGCCAAAAACAATTTCAATTTGAAGTTTCTAATAACTATCGTCTTTAAACTTTATCTTGAAAATAAAGCAAAAAAAATGACTTAAAACAGCAAATATAAATCATAAACAATATTTAAACATATCTTGAAACGTTGTTTTAAAATTTCAAAAAAAATCTTAACATTAGTTATGCATCAAAAATTCAACTTTATTTTACCTAAGTTGGATTGTTGAATTTTTGTTACTTCATTCTTCTCCTTGAAAAAATAAATCATCGCTGAATTTTCGAACAAAAACAAAAACAACTCAATTGAATTCTGTTGATTTCATGAGCTTATCGATAAAAAATAGATTTTGAAAGTACAGTACAGAGTAAATTTATCCCAATGGAAGCAGATTAAATTTGTTGTAATATGGAAAGCACTGACACTGAAGTCACCAGAAATGCATTTTTTATTTTTTGTGAAGTGTAAAAATTGTGATGCAAGTTTAACATTTTATTTATTTATTTATTTATTTAAAGTTATTTGGGTATTTTTTGTCATCCTCGTGCTTGGAACTAGACGATGGTTATGACATTGAAATATTTCCAATTGCCTCCGATATGTCAAGAAAGATGTTACAGTTTAAAATTACAAATTTTGCCTGATATAAATAGCTTCAGTTTAAATTATTTTATATCAAGTTTTTGCCCCCCCCCCCTCCCTTTCAAAATTTTCTTAAGAAACCGTTAGACAAAAAAATAGTTACTTTTATTGAAATTTTCGAACAAAAAACTTGTAAAATCAACTATAAACTATTTCGAATAGGTTGTTTGTACATGGAGAAAAAAAAGTTCCCAAAATCGTGAACAAGCGTTAATGAAAATGAGAACTACAAACAAAGTGTTCAAATCCCATGGTACGATTTCCAAAAACGTACCATGGGATTTGAACACTTTGTTCATGGTTCCCATTTTCATGAACGTTTGTTCACGATTTTGGGAACTCTTTTTTCTCCGTGTACATTAAAAAAATATTTTAAATATTTTAAAAAAGGTTTTGGATCACAGATCGGTTAAAAGACGTGAACGTTTTGGAAACAATAAACTTTCATGAACACATTGATATTTTGCAAAATTTTAAGTAACATAACTGTACTTTTTTTTTTTCAAAAATGATTATTTTTTTGAGATTTTTTGAAAAAAATATTTCACATTTCTAAAAAATGCCATTTTGTTCAACAAAATCGCCAAATTTGTACCGAATTTGGTGAAGTTTTCACCAGTGCAATGTTTTGACCCCCCAAAGACACCTACTTCGATTGAAAATTGTATACACGAAAAAAAGCATGGTTCAACCAAATGTTCAAAACGATTAGCGAAATTTTTTATGCAAAACGCTTCACGCTAATGTAACCTCTTTTTATGTTTTGAACTTTGAAAACAACTTTTTTAATGTTTTCTGCAGTGTTGTTTAAAACAATCAAATCCATTGAACACAGTAAAAAAAATCATGGTAATTTTACATCTGAGAAGTGGTACATCTTAATGTCAGAAAAAATGTGTGGTTTACCTCAGAAAATGTATAATTTTATTAGTTTTCTGCTGTAATACCACTTTTTTAATGTGATCATTTTTCTCTCCCTCAAGTATTTGCATAAAATAAAAAAGATTTCAAATCACAATTGACAATATACAGTTGGCATATCAAACACAAAATGAGAAACAAAATCAAAGAAACATATTTTTCTGAGACATCATTGTTCACAAATGTATAAATTCCAGAACCAAATGATAACAGTTTGTTGAAACCACAAGATGGACTACAGGCGATTAGGATTTTAAAATAAATATCACTTCATGCAAATGGACGAAGAAAATAAAATCTGAGCTTAAAGTTCAAGCTTACTTTTTACCAACCACTTTTGGGAAAGTACAAATTACACAATGTGGTAAAAACAACACACTGACTTGTTACAACCTACAATCCTTCCCAAACGACACACAAGTTCAACGTGCCAAACAAAGCGGAATTAATTCCCACACTGTTGGCAAACAATGTTTTATTAGACAAAAGTCACAAAATGACAAAGTTTCGTGTGACAGTTTGTAAAAGTTTTGACTCCGAAGCAGGACGAGATGTTGCACTCTGAAATTTTCTCTTTTTCAGCTTATGACGGGAAACTTTTGCTGCTGATTGTGCCAACTTTTCTCCAGGTGACTCACCGTTTTTTTTTTTGCCTTCCTGATTTTGAACACCACTTTTTGACACCTTTTTCCTGGATCAAATTAACACCTCACCTAACTGGATTTGCTTATATTTCAACTTCCGAGAGTCGTCAGCTATCCCGGACCGCGACTGAAATTCGACTAACACCAACTCTGAATTGGACGGCGGAAAAATATTTACAACGCAAAATACATGTATTTGTACACGAAAACACTTGTGGTGACGGCGTGCTACTGCTGCTCAGAACCACGTCATCGGGCTATCAGTTTGAGTTTGAGCGAAGTCGCCGTCTCTGTTTGGACGGTTGGAGCGAGCGCTGCTTGGTTAGATTGATGATTCATCAAAATTGTATCAGCGGCGGTGTGGATTTGCTCAGATTGTGCGCGGTTTGATATTGTGAACTTGGGTCGAATTACAAGTCTTGAAGGGAACAGATTGGATGGACATGAGTTTGGTGAAGTATTATGATTTATTTTGAGAATCTTTCAGTAATTAAAAGTACCCGTTTGAAGTTGCGTAAATGGAAATGATTCATCTCTAAAACTGCATCTAAAGACATATTTGCATTGTATTAGATGCAGAATTGCACAACGTTGCGGATGCGATCGAAATATCTAACGAGAATGTTCAGGATAGAACGTGTGTCTACGGAAAGGGAGCATGAATCATGTGGCTATACTAAACGAGAGTTGAGATAACTTCACCGTATATTTAATTATTTTGTTAACAAGTAGTGGAGATCTGGGTGCAGAATAGTGGTTCGCAAAACGGCCTCAATTTTGAACTGTCAAAGTGGAACCAATTAACTGTTCGCAAAAAGAAGAGAGTATTGTTATCGATCATTAAAATAAGGTTTTTTCTTTTTTCAAGAATGAGAACCTGGAGCTAAGTTCAAAAAATCCTTAAAAGGTTGAAAGTGAGATCGTATTTTTTTTATAATTATGAATTGAAGTTGTTTATGAAGAAGATGCGGTTGTATCCATCCAGAATTTGTCTTAATCTTAATTTGATTCCGTTTGAAAACCTACTGGTTTAGTGAAAATCTCTGTTTGTTGGGTCAGCAAAATTAGCGATGTTTTTTTGCTGGACTAGCAAAAACTGTAGGATTCCAAAGTCAGTGAACACGCAGAAAAATACCTCTTCTAACCGTTCCAAACTTGAAAACACACACAATTTTCCAACCATAATGAAACACAAACAATTGATTATAAAACAGCTCATTTACCACTAAGAAAAAAGTCATGCTTGTTCAAAGCTTCTTTTTTTGTAGATGTAAACAAAGTGGGATCATTCGAAAATCACGTTACGCATTCGCTCTATTCATCACCCAAGTGGAGATTAACGAAATTTACTGAAGAAAACATGATTATAGCAAAGGGGCCATCCACAAACAACGTGATAGGGGGTGTGGTGGATTGTCCACGGTCCATACAAAAAAAAACTTTTTTTGCCCGCGAAGGGAGGGGTTGAGATTTATAAAAAGTGTCCACGTGGTTTATGGCTGGTCCCAAAACAATGTTATGAAATGGTTGAATCCATCTTTTGATGTTTTTTTTCTATTTTAATATTTGAAAAATAATAAATCGAACTTCGTTCGTTATTTCAATGTTTTGTAAATTTAATCAATGCCAAATCATTTTCTTTATGATTTACTGAGAAGTTATTTTTTCAGATTTTTTTTTCTGTATTGTTACATGATTCCGTTGTTGCCCAAGTCACATCCAGATATTTAAGGGCAAACATCAAAGTTAATTGACGTCTATTTCGTTTCGATTCAATGATATTTTGCAAATTTGTGATAATACCTTATTACCCAAGTACCCTACAGAGTCGTTCGCTACAATAACGCATTTTTTCCCGATTATAATATTTTTATTTTAAGAAACTTTTTCCATAAGAAATGACGTCAAAAAAAAGCAATTTAGCATAATTCATTTTACCATACAAGTCTTCATTTACTTTGGGGACTGGTTGTACACAATGGGTATGAAAATGAAGGAAATTCTGACCCTCGAGAAAGGATTTTTCAATTGATTTGGTGTCTTCAGCAAAATTTAAAGCTATGATTTAAAAAAAATCGGAATAAATAGGTAAACGGGAGAAAAAAAGGATTTTATAAAACCTTTTTTAAAAGGTAAAAAAAGGTCTTTTATCATAAAAAGATAAAGTCCCAAAATAAATATTTTTGATTTTTATTCAATTTTAATTTTTTCAGGGGACGTTAAAAAATCAGCTTCTGAACCATAGTGAGAAATTATGCATAATCTAGTTTAGTAGGGGAACAGCGTGCCTCTAATGTTGGCAGGTCCAGCGTGCCTCTAATGTTGGCAGGTCAGAACTTTTATATTCAATTAAAGCTAATTAAAAGCGTTTTCAACTGAAATCGAATGATAAATAGCTCAATGAGAAGTGAGCAAGCAAGTTTCTATCAAAAGTTTTGCAAAATTAGTTGTTTAAATAGTGAAAATCAGCAAATTGGATGGAGTTAGGAGCGAGTGCTTAACCTGCCAAACATACGAGAATTTCCCCTAGTTATGATTTTTTGAAAAATTATATTTTTGAAAATAGCAAAAAATCTGTATAAAAAGATTATAAAAAAATATATCAATCATAAATTTATCGAAATTTGGAAACAGTTGGTCGATTTCCAAAAAAAGTTTTTTTTTTAAATCAGATTTTTATGAAAATTTGAAAATAATTGTGTAGGCCTTTTCATAAGTAACGCTTAATTTTGAAATTTTGGAATTATTTAAATAAAAATAAACGTTTAAATCAACAAAAGTACAGCGATTCAGAAAAATATAGCACTATTTTATTTAAAAAAATGTAGGCTGGAAAATTAGTTAAAATCATGAATGAATGAAAATTTAACATCGAAAACGCTGAAAAAATACTTAATATAAAAAATAAAAAAACGAAAAAGTCTCGATTATTTTTTTTAAATTTAGTAATGCTATATTTTTTTGAATCGCCGTGTTTTTATTGTTTAATTGAAAAAATCAGAAAATTTTGCAAAAGTATTTTTTTTTATAATTGAAAATGTGTGAAATGTTTCAAAAAAAGTGATATTTCTAAAAAAATAAAAAGTTTGAAAATTAAATATACGAGCCACGGTTTCAACATTTGAATGAACAAAGTGTTTAAAAATGCATTTTACACCTGCCCAGTTGTTTTGCAATCATTAGTTTCCAAAATACCTAAGTATTGACAAAAATGTATTTTTTTGAAAAAAAAAAAATTTTTTTTTACTGTGCTGTACATTGGAATTCAAAATACATTTAATACAGCCCAAATATGCTAAATATGATTATAAATGCAGAAAAATGCATTTTAGATTGTTTTAAGTTGATTTCACTTTTATTTTCATTTAAATTTTGAAGATTTTTGAAAAAATACTTTTTTTGCCCCCTGATTTTTTGGACCAAAATAGGGGGGGGTCGACATAAACTTTGAAAAAAAAAAAAAAAAAATGCAACGGCCTAAAAAATGAAGAAATTTTTTTTAAGTTTAGAAAAATTTAACCTTTTTTTGTTAAAAAAAAATCGTCAGAGAAATTGGCCTTTTCTGGAATGATCAGAAAAATTGAATTGTTTGTCCTCCAAAACATATCAACAAATAAAAAATAAAAAAGTGTTTTTTTTTTTGGTAATGAATTTTTAGCTACAAAAAACAAAAAACATTCAAATTATCATTTTTCCAGTGTTGTTCTCAGTCATAACTAAAAATTTGTCGGAAATACCAAATCAACCCATCATTCTACTAAAATAGTAGTTTATGCAACAAGTTGCAAAAAGAGGATTTTTTCAACACGAGTCGTGCATTTAACCAACGAGGTTCACCGAGTTGGATAAATACGAAGAGTGCTGAAAAAATCTAGTTTTGCAACGAGTTCCATACAACATTTTTTGTGAAACGAGTTTCATACAACACTGAGTGAAATTTTATGTCAAATTTTCATGTATTTTGTCAATAAATCGTTTAAATCAAAAAAATGTTGAAAAGTGTTACTTTTCGAAACAAGTGCTGAAAAGTTCAACTTTTCAGCACCCATTTGAGTGCTGAAAAGTAGAACTTTGCAGTATTTATTTCGAAAAGTGTTGCTATTCGATTCTGCTATTTTTGGTACAGAAAAGTAGGCTATTTCGTCGTTCAAGAATAACAGGAAAGGTAAGAAGTTTCACGACGGAATTGCAAAAAGACTTTTTTCCATTTTTGTATGGGTAGCTGTCAAGTTTGTATGGAAAATGATATGAAAAATCTTATGATGAAAAATGGCTCCTGTAGGTATACAAATTTCCCTCAGAATTAAAAATGTATTCAAACGGATAACCGAAATATCATTGGATTGCTCATTTGAACACAAAACGACTGTTGAAAACTCCAGCATTTCTAAATTATTCATCCACAACAGCATCCTTACACCTGCCAACAATTTCCCCGAAAAAAAAAAACAATATGCTCCAGAAGGTCGTCCTCGCCGTCGCGAGATGAATAGCCTCGGAAAAGCATCGACGCAAATGAATAGACTTTCAGTTGAGCCAAAGTTGGTCGTAATTATAGCTACAATTGCATCAACCACCCCCACGCCACAGGTTTTTCCTATCCGCGTAGTCCACGTTTTGCTACGATCGTCGTTCTATTTTTGACCTCAATTCAATTCTCGACTTTTCTAGCATTCGCGCGGGTGCGGTGCGGCAACTTTCTCCTGCATTTTTTCCCAAGCTGGAGTGTGGTTTTCACTGCGCCCGACTGTTTTCAGAACAATCGAAATTGAAATTGAAATCGGTTTTTGCTCTGGGAGCAGATCCCGGGTCCGAGAAATTGGCAGCGGAGCGGATCGCGGTAGTTTAGATAGTTTTATAGCTGCACTTTGGGGTAGCAAATTCGACGTCGTCTGGATTTTCGGACATTAGTTGTGCAATCCCGGGTTCGATTTGTTCCTGCCAAACGCAACCGTTTGTCTAAAGTTGTCCGGGACGCGTTTTCGTTTTTTGTTTGTTTCCGCCGACAATAAGTGGATGCCTTTTGTTCTATTGCCAGAAGTTGTTCTTGGTTCCGCGGAGACTACGATAAATCCTTGCAACCCTTGGACTTCTCCGGCGAAAGCCAGACACCTTTACGGTGAGGAGGGGCATTGTCGGCAAGCGAACGAAACCAGGACTAACGAACTTTATTATTATTTTCGATTGGCAAAAGTTTTCAGAAATTGCTTGCGCCAGCACAAAGTGGAAAAAACAGAAGAAGAAAAAAAAAGTGAATCGAATTTTCTACCACCGGGAAAGTTTTTCCCGGCCCATAAATTCACACTTCGACTTTCGAACTCTCTGGGAACAAAACCGATGGTGTAGGCGAGTGTGTTCGGAAGCGAAATTAATCTAATTAAAAGGAAGGAGCGCGCGTTTCGGCAGGCATTGGGCTGGAAATTTTCCTCGTAATTACGAGATCGAGTGTTTGCCCTTCGGAGCCTTTTTAGTCAATCTATTTTGAAGGAGCACTTTGGGGTTAGGGAGTAACCTTAGATTACCTGATCTATCTCCAACCAAAAGTTTTGGAAAATTATCTTTGAACGTTTGATATCATTTTTTTTTTGTAGATTTTCGCACCCCTTGATGGTTTGTATTGGCATTAGCTTCAGCAATTTAATCCTAAAAAATTCATTGCACTGCAAAAAAAATTGTATGTCATTATGTTATCATGTCAATAATTCAAGATAAAAATAAATATTTACAAGAACAATTATGTTACCATTGGCTTGAAAATTAACGTAAGAAAGAATACTCATCATCATATGTATGTAAATGATATTTTGATTCAATAATATTTATTTATTTTTTTGAAATAGGAGCGACCGTGGCTGACTGGTCACGGTGTTCGCTTTGTAAGCGAATGGTCCTGGGTTCGAATCCCATCTGCTATCAACGAGAAAGTATAGGAAATATAAATCTTGAAACTCTGAACATGAATGAAAAATCAAAGTCGCTCGAGTCGGGGTTCAATCCCCCGTCCTTTGGATTGGTAAGCAAAAATGCTAACCACTATGCCTTCGCGACTTTTTTTTTCAATTCATTTTATTTACCGAAATAACAATTTTACAACTTGTGTGAATGACTGGTTCATAGAGATTTGGTGTTCCTTGCAACTATTTCCTTTTCAATAACCGCTTGGTAACAGAAGGTTCTTCGAATGCAATTAAACAAAAACTAGGGAAAATTTGGCCAAAAAACCTAGTGAGATCGAAACGTGGGCCTTCGCGACTTGGTGAGCTATGACTGGAATTAGTAATACTGTTACTATCAACTATAAACGCGCTGGGTCCTTGTCCATTTGACAAGGGTTCGGAATTTCTAAATAACGTTTGAATCCGATTGGTCCAAACTTTCTTCAGGGCGGGGCTTGTCGATAAAGCTGAAGTACCTCGCGCTCGGCTAGCCAGCGTAGAAATGGGTCACCGAAGCTCGGCAGAGCTAACACCTTCCAAATGCCTATGCGAGTTATTTGCATGTATAGAATGTAGATCTAAAAATACATGGAAACAACTCAATTTGTAAGAAGCGACCGCGTGGTCCCGTTTGGTTGGTTGCACACACACACACACACACACACACACACACACACACACACACACACACACACACACATTTTTTTTTGAAATTTTGAACATTGATAATAACATTAATGTAATATTTAACCAATCTAGTACAAAAAAAATGCACGGCAGATAACATTATATAAAAAGTAGTATTGTATCCGATAATGTGTAAATTTACATCCTTTGATGTGTATATTTATATATTATTCATGAATAAGGATAAAGGTACATAAAAAAGACGTGAATGATCATTTCAATTTAAGTAAATTTCCAATGAACACTCCCGCAAAACTTGTTTTACTGCTGAAGTTTGTTTTCGTCAAATAATGCATTTTCCAACAATTTACCGTTAAATTGAAATGTTGACATTTTGGCTTGTAATTTAAATTTTGTATATTTTTTTTGCACTCCCTTGACCTTTGTCAGAGTTGAGGTACAAACACTTTCTTTAATGTTTTTCACAAAAATAACGTTTCAAAACAAATGTGTTCAGTGAACAATGTGAAAAATTAAAGTTTCAAAATAAAATGGCGTAAATTTACCTCTTTTTCAATGCGTCCATCATTTTTTCAACCTTTCGAAATTTAACTCTTTTAACTGTGTAGGTGGCAAAATAATGAATTTAAAAAAAAATGTTTTTTTTATAACGCAAAAAAGTTTAAAACAGGTGTAATTCTTAAAAGTTAAAATGGAAGTTTTAAATTAAATATTGTGAATTTACATCTTTTTCTTTGTAATTTTATCTAAGTTTGAGTGTTAAAAATAAAATGGAAAATCAAAGTCTCTGCAGCTATTTAAAAAAAATCGCGTGACACGATTTTCCTCTTCTTGCACATAACCATCACATTTTCCGATATTAGTTTTACAGTGTACGTTGGAAGGTGGTTAAATTTTCAAGATTTTTTGTTTGTTACTTACAACGCAAAAAAGTCAAACAATTGTTAATTCACAAAGTGAAAAATGAAAGTTGTAAAATCAAATATTGTATATTTACATTTTTTTAATGTAATTTTACCTTAGTTTACCTTGTTGAAATTAAAATTAAAAATCACAGTATCTGTGGTCAGTTTAAAATTTTTGCGACAAGAAGTGGTTCAAAAAGATTTTGTGTAATTTTTCTTTTTTTTTGTTCTATGGATAAAAAAAACGAAATTTTTTGATATTTTAAACATCTTGCAACCTACAGAGTTAAAAAGTTTAATTTTGCAAGATTGACAATTTGATGGTTACATCAAAGAAGAGATAGAGGTAACGTTTCTTAATGGGTTTCAGCACTTGTTTCGAAAAGTAACACTTTTCAACATTTTTTTTGATTTAAACGATTTATTGACAAAATACATGAAAATTTGACATAAAATTTCACTCAGTGTGTGTTTTTTGGAATTGCAAAAAATGTTGTATGGAACTCGTTGCAAAACTAGATTTTTTTAGCACTATTCGTATTTATCCAACTCGGTGAACCTCGTTGGATAAATGTACGACTCGTGCTGAAAAATTCCTCTTTTTGCAACTTGTATCTTTCAAACAAGAACAATGTTTTTTGATGCCTTTTGGGTTTCAAAAAAAACCTTTAAACCCTCTAAATTTTTGCTCGGAAATCACACTTTAGACCAGTTTTGAGCACGCTGTATCTTTTGACAGGAACAAGATAGCACAATACTTTCTTCGGGAAAGGTTTAGAGAATTTTCTCAATTTTTACGCCATTGTGTTGGTTTGAAAAGATTTAATGGAAAATAAAAATGATAAAAATCAAAATGTTGAAAAGAGGATTTCTTCATACTAATTCCCATACAAAATTGAAGTATGGAAGCAACCAATCGCTCCCAAATTTTAGAGGGTTGTTTAGGGGCCTAAAAGCAACCAAAAAAACATGTTCTGAAAAATCGACCATCTCTTTTTTGCATAAACTACAGATCAAAAAAGCAAAAGAATATTGATGTAGAGTTGAACAATGTTGATTTCTTTTTAATTGCATCTGCGATTGTTTTTCAAATTCATGTTTACACTACCGCAAACAAACAAACAAATCCAGGCAAATCCAGAGTTTGTTTGTTTGCCGTAGTGTAATAGCTCCTTAAGTAACCTTAAATTATTTTCCCAAAAAATTCTCCCGAGCTCTCTGCATCATTTTTTAAAATTTACTTTCTACGCTAAGTTGACTTCTAACTATTATATTTTTTTGTGGATTGTGTAAAAATTTAAATGACAGTGATGCCAATTTAAATTAACGCAATTTTATAATTTTACAAACTTGGCAGCAAAAAAATATGTTGCGGTAGCTCAGATCCTTTTTCTATTTAAAAATTCCTTTTAATCAACGAATTACGTAACTCATAGCCGATCCTTTTTTCATAAAGTTACCAAAGCTCTAATGAGTCCCTCATTTCTCTCGCAGTAAAAAAAGGAGGTGCTCCCAAATGTTTGATTACTGTGGGGGCCGGCCAAAACTTTGGGTCGAGTGCTGCTGAAGTTACGATTCCAGCTAAAACCGACCGCACACTAATTGATACGGGGCCGACCTTACCGGATAAATAGAACAGGGAGAGAGATGTGCCCGGGGCCTGGAGTAGTAACAGCGCTCGAATTTAATCACAGCTCATTGCCAGTTTGGCGCCGCTGACGAGCGATTGAGTGAATTAATTGGATTTGGAAGGGATTGGTGGTGGTGAGAGGCTGGAGTCCTATGGGGAAGTTTTCGAGGTGTGGGGAATCCGATTATGTCATATGATGGAAGGATTAGCAATGCGATGAGTTTCGTGTCAGACGGAATGACATCAAGTTGGGATTTGTAAAGCGGGATTTCCTGAGATTTGCAAGAACGTAGAGTTGGTCCCACTTACCTCTCAACAGATGCGCCGCCAGGAACATGTCGCGAAAGTGCGCCGGCAGCATGTTCAGTGCTGCCAGCGAGTCTACCGACGGTGGAGGACCACCGCTGGGGATTCCGGGGCCGGCAGCACTGCTGCCAGCTGCAAACTTGACGAGCTGTGCTGGCGCTTGAGGTAGGAAGCCGGCGTTCGGTGTACTGGTTCCGTTGGCACTGTTGTTACTACTACTTGTACTACCGGTACCGATTAATGGTGACGCCATCTGGTGGTGGGCACATTTGATCTTGCCTTCACCCTTGATCGCGATCGCTTCCGTTGGTGATCGGTTCTTGGCAGCACTGCTGCTGCCTCCACCATTGTTGCCAGACTGGTGGTCTGCCGTTTCGTCACACCAGTTGCATTGTTTCATGGTGTATGTATGTTTGATGGAATGGTTGATCCTTAAAAAACTTTGATTTCTGTTGATATCTTTAAGAGCACTAGATTTCCGTGTTGCTGGGAACGCTGATTGTTGCGCGGTACAGGGTTGTTGCCACTTTCACAAAGTGGCACTCTGGTAATTTCATTACCGTGTCGTGGTGTGTAGAATCAGGATTTTGGTTGTGCCCGGGCGTGGAAACTTCGTTTCCAGCGGCTTCCGGTTTTGAGCACTTGCGAAGTTAACGATCGGTATATAAAACTAACATTCAAAGATTCAATAAAAACGATTTCAACTCTATCACAATCGATTTCCTGGGTTATTTGTCACTTCTCGAGTATGTGCAGCGGTGTCCCACCGCTGTGAATCATCCAATAGCCGGTGGGGCTATCTCACTAGACATTCCAGGAAAAGAAAAGGTAGAAGAAACGCTTAGTCTCAAAAAACACGAAAGCACTCAAGATGGCGCTCGCGTGCGGGCTGACATCCCGCTCAGAAGTGGTTAAATTGACTGGCATTATCCGAAATAACCTAAAAGAAGAGACAGAGTAAAAAACGAATCCCACAACAAAAAGGTCCCCCCCTCACGGTGGTTGGAGCTGTCACTTGTTTTGACACCGCGCGCTTTTATCTGCCTTTGAGGTTGTCCCCGGCACGGCGTGATAAGAAGCCGGGTGGGATTATGCCCTGGAACCGACACCACTTTGATGTTGGTTCTATGCGGCCGGATTCCGGTTGAGGTCTACAGCGTTGACTGTTTGGAGATATTTCGATTAAGTGCGGCGTTAGTCGCTCCAAATTGGGGACGGTCCCGGTGGGATTGTTAAGTGAAAATTGAATAAAGTTTGGATAAAGTTGACAATAAATGGTTAGCAGTTGAGTTGCTATCCAACAGTCATAAAGAAATGGTTCAACCTGGGAGATGGCAACCCTATTCCGTCCAAAGCACTAGCTGTCAAATGGTTGCCCACAACCAGGGGGATGCTAAAGGCCGCCATCTTGGGTGGTTGAGATTTATAACGCGCGCAAACTGCCCACAGTGAAAACAATAATATTTTTTTTATTAATAATTCAATTTTTGTTATAAGAATTACTGCAGTGAAAGTCAAATTACACAGTAGTAAAGTTAAACGTTTCATGTGATAAAAGTGCAACTTTAAATGAGTTCATCGGCCCGATATGTGCTAAATAATCCCAACTTTAGTACTTTATTTTGCAAACAAATTTTTAAAAATCACCTCAAAAACATACACTAACTTTTAAACGTACATTGTGGTAAAATTTTTCATAAAAACAATAATTACTTTAGTTCTATTTCATGCCTGCAGTTTTTATACTTTTTTTTACAGTGCGCAGTTGCTTTGTTTTGGTTCCGTAACGAACAGCTGTTCTTTTGTGCTGGCGCCGTAATCGACAGCTCCCTTTTGTTCTGGTGCCGAAGATGACAGCTTGTGTTGGCTACGGGCGGGCTGCCTGTAGTGAGATATAGATGTCGCCCCCCTGCCCACAACAAATCAATGTTTGGGTTTTTGATTTTAAAGTTTTTTCGCAATTAAACGACAAAATCTTGAAAAAAACACATGAATTCTTTTGCTGATGGCAATTCCTATCATATTATTAGAAATTCCATCCCAATATTGACTGAAATTTCATATCAAAAAACTAACTTAATCCACCTATGTGGTTGGTGCCTTCCTCACTTTTTTCCAAAAATGGGTTTGGACACAAATTTAATCTAATTTCGTTAAGTTTCGGAATACAAAAAACACACATATTACTCAAGGGCTCATAAGTGGCATCTTAGGTGGTCATAGCTTGAGGCAGGGTTACCTGATCTTCAATATTTTAGACTCGTTGGTGAGGTCTTTCGATTACCTAACCAACGCTGGGTCGGATGATGGATCCGGACATTGTTTACATACATTTAAGTGAGATCCGGCTACAAAAAAGTACATAAATATCACTAAAGTGGTCAGAACTCGAGACAGGGTTGCCAGATCTTCAATGTTTTAGACTCGTTGGAAAGGTCTTTCGATTACCTAACCAACGCTGGGTCGGATGATGGATCCGGACATTGTTTACATACATTTAAGTGAGATCCGGCTACAAAAAAGTACATAAATATCACTAAAGTGGTCAGAACTCGAGACATGGTTGCCAGATCTTCAATGTTTTAGACTCGTTGGGAAGGTTTTTCGATTACCTAACCAACGATGGGTCGGATGATGGATCCGGACGTTGTTTACATACATTTAAGTGAGATCCGGCTACAAAAAAAGTACATAAATATCACTAAAGTGGTCAGAACTCGAGACTAACCAACGATGGGTCGGATGATGGATCCGGACGTTGTTTACATACATTTAAGTGAGATCCGGCTACAAAAAAGTACATAAATATCACTAAAGTGGTCAGAACTCGAGACAGGGTTGCCAGATCTTCAATGTTTTAGACTCGTTGGAAAGGTCTTTCGATTACCTAATCATCGATGAGTTGGATGATGGATCCGGACATTGTTTACATACATTTAAGTGAGATCCGGCTACAAAAAAGTACATAAATATCACTAAAGTGGTCAGAACTCGAGACAGGGTTGCCAGATCTTCAATGTTTTAGACTCGTTGGAAAGGTCTTTCGATTACCTAACCAACGCTGGGTCGGATGATGGATCCGGACATTGTTTACATACATTTAAGTGAGATCCGGCTACAAAAAAGTACATAAATATCACTAAAGTGGTCAGAACTCGAGACAGGGTTGCCAGATCTTCAATGTTTTAGACTCGTTGGAAAGGTCTTTCGATTACCTAACCAACGATGGGTTGGATGATGGATCCGGACATTGTTTACATACATTTAAGTGAGATCCGGCTACAAAAAAGTACATAAATATCACTAAAGTGGCCAGAACTCGAGACAGGGTTGCCAGATCTTCAATGTTTTAGACTCGTTGGAAAGGTCTTTCAATTACCTATTCAACGATGTATATAATGATGATGTTTGGTTCAGTTTACTGCCATTTATTCAATTTCCAAAAATATGCGAAAACACATTTTTATACATAACTTTTGAACTTCTTATCGAAACTTCAAACAATTCAATAGCACCGTATGGGACCCAAAACCAAGTCGAATGCAACTGGTTTGGTCAAAATCGGTTCAGCCAGTGCTGAGAAAACTGCGTGACATTATTGGTCACATACACACACACATACACACACACATACACACACACATACACACACACACATACACACAGACATTTGTTCAGTTTTCGATTCTGAGTCGATATGTATACATCATGGTGGGTTTTCGAGCTTTAAATAAAAAGTTCAATTTTAGAGCAGGATTATAGCCTTACCTCAGTGAGGAAGGCAAAAATGATTTTTCTGTTTACCTTGTTTTGCCTTTGACTTTTGGTCGATCAAACAGTGCGCCCGTACACTAAGAATCGGCATTACACAGTTTTCAGTTTGTTTTTACACATTTGCATGGGGCAACCAGAATAACACACTTTGTGTTACGGTAGTAATATGTATAATACTGATTCTCAGTGTTTGTTATCTGAATTTCCAAGATGGCGGCTTCTTCGCTACCCCCTGAGTTCAACATTGAATAAAACTGTAATTTAATAACTACTAACTTTGTAGTAGATCCGAGACCGTGGTGTAGGGGTAAGCGTGGTTGTCTCTCACCCAGTCGGCTTGGGTTCGATCCCAGACGGTCCCGGTGGCATTTTTCGAGATGAGATTTGTTTGACCACGCATTCCGTCGGATGGGGAAGAAAATGTTGGCCCCGACCTAACCTAAAGGGTTAGGTCGATAGCTCAGTCCAGGTGTAGGAGTCGTCTCACTGGGTCCTGCCTCGGTGGAGTCGCTGGTAGGCAGTTGGACTCACAATCCAAAGGTCGTTAGTTCGAAACCCGGGGTGGATGGAAGCTAGGTGTAAAAAGAGATTTGCAATTGCCTTAACAATCAAGCCTTCGGACACTTAGTTTCGAGTAGGAATCTCGCAATCGAGAACGCCAAGGCAATGCTGTAGAGCGAATAATTTGGTTTTTTTTAACTTTGTACTAGCTGATTCTCTGATCCGCATACTTTCACAGTTCAGTTTATCATCGATGAGTTTAAAATCAGCGATGCAAGAATTTTCATCAATCTTTCCGTGCTCATCAAGAGAAAAAAATCGGACGGGAACATTGCTCTCCTCCACTCGCGAACGAAAGATCGTTTAAAAGAAAGTCAAAAAATCATCAGCTGGATTATTCGACGGAACACCAATTGCACCACTACACTTGCAGGTGTAACGTCACACGTCGTCACCTGTCAGTTTCCGTAGATGACAAATGTTTGTTAACACATCGAAACCAATTTATTTAAGTGGTGATAACAATGAGATTCACAAAAAATCTTCAACTGATTGTTTTTTTTCTTCGAAAAGTTCGACCTCGACTTTGTTTCGCCTTGTCTCTCTTTCGCGGGTGAAGAATGTTCGCAAGCGAAAAATTTTTCGATAATTCTTGTTGACCAAAATTGGCAGCTTTCAAGAATGATTACCAAAATCGCAGATTTGTCCCATAAGCCCCACGATCAAAGCTGTTTTTAAAAAACCCCTAAATTGCCAACCAAAATCCGCCCCTTCTTTTATCGAGATGTTGCCTTTTGAAGCGATTTTTCCTTCTGTTAAAAGAAACCAACACCAGATTGTTCACCGAAAAATACACAGAAGTAAGAGTGGCCGGGCTTTTCCTGCTTCGACATCCTCTCCAAAGGGGTGGAAATCCTTCGACCTCTGGTTCGATGATTCGGTTATCGAGCGGGGTTCAACAACCAAAAAAAAAGGCAGGCGATGAGGGCGTAATCGATTCTTCTCGGAAACTGCGGCCTGAAAGCTTCGCTTTATCTGCCTTGTTGATGAAAGGTGAATTAGGCTGACTTTTCCCGGGGTGATTTTCCGCACCGCCGGGTCGGTTGTCCTTTCCGCGACTGGTGACGAAGGAAAACCAATGCCGGCAGTCGGCCGTGAAGGTCGGTGAGGGTGAAATGCTTGAAGACCTTGAAGATTGCTTTTTCTGGAGTGCGCTAATGAAGCCAGGTTCTAATTTCGGCTTATACGCTCGTATTCTATTTTGGGTCATCCGCCCTAACTTTGTTTGTTTTTTTTTCGACTAAATTAATTTTATGACCCACACCGGAGCAAAGCACCGCAGCAGTCGTCCGGGCCAATAAATCAATCACCGTAAACATCCAATTACGACGGATCGACTGAGCTACCGCAAGACGCAGATGTGAACTCCGCACACACCGCACTGTCGCTGTCAGAACGCTCCAGAGCAAGTAAATAATCTTGGCACGGAGACGACGACAGTCAGAGCCAGTTCACGGCTCACGTTTCTTCGGGGTGATTTGAAGAGTAACAACACGACGACGACGCCATCAATCGGAGAGGTATTCAAAACATATACTTACTTACAGCGGGAAGAGAGATCATGACGTGACCTCCTGGGATCTTTCGGTTAGGGTGGTTTGTACAAGTCGGTCGAAAAAAAATCTCAATTTATGCCAACCATTCTGAGAAAATTTCCAATCACGATGGAAGGAGAGCGAAAGAAAACATATGATTTCTCTCAATCCTTTCGTTCCCTCCGCTATGTTCCGGAGGGAGAGAGTTGCTCTCTAGCTCACTGTCTTGCCCACGCATCAAACGATTCTGAGCAGAGCGCGTAAAGGGAACGGCCGATGCTCAGAGAGCGTGTGACATTCTGAACTCTTTTGATCATCTTTGTCGTTGAAATGTTGAGAGGGATTGATAATTTTAAAATTAGTCGAACAAGAATTTCGTGTAGAGAAATTTCAATCACTTTCAAAAGATCCACCCCATCACGTAACCGGGAGCGCGCACGTAAATCTCCTCTAATCCCGCCGTGGAATTCCTCTCGTTCTATAGTGCTTGATGGATGAGCTTCTAGCTTCGTCATACTTTACGAGCGTTCTTTTCCACTCTGATGCAGTCTTGAAGCCAGCGCCCCCGAGTTGTTTTCTTTCGACAAATTAACGCGTCATTTAACTTTCGTAAATGTTTGCTCTTTGCTTGTTTCAGCTTTGTGGCGCAGAGAACTGCTTTACAACTCCCTCACTTTTGTGTTTTGTTTCAATTCCCCCATTGTGCGCCTTTTTTAACGTGTATATTTTTATACTGAAACACTGCCTTTAGTGCTGAAGTGCACCACAGATGGCAGCACCTTTTGAAGTTCTCAACTTCCGCTCACCAAGTATTATGTTTGTGTGAGTAAGGTGTGAAAAATTTCCCCGTGACGACGAAGAATCTTGTGTTTACAACCGTCTGCGCGAGTTCGTTCTGGAGCGGAAAGAATGAGTTTTGTGAGTGTGTAATAATAATAACACCACCAATTGCGCTCTAGAATTACGCGTAATGCAGAAGTCTAACGATTCTTCGGCGAAGAGATGCCGCCTGGACGGGGGTTGTACGGTTTAACGATGCCCTTAGCGGTGTAATTAAAGCGTGCAATTGGATTCATTCTTGGGTTCTACTTGGCTTCAACGAGCGTGTAAAGTTTTTAACAGCAGCTCGTGAAACATTTATGAACCGTGTTGACTTGTACCGGTAGTCAGAGCTGTTCTAACTCACTTACGTACAGAACAAAATGTCTTTGAACTATACACCTAAACCAAACTCTGCTGACTGTCAGCGCTGACCACGGTGTTGACAGCAACTGTCTCATCATCCTTGGACATTTTTCTATACGTTCCACAGCTTTAGCAGAAGGACCATATTTCAACTTCTAAACTAGTTTTTGGATCTCTGTTGCAACCAATGCTGTGGAGTCGGTGTCGGAGTCAGTGGAGTCGGGTCTTTTTGTGGACCTGGAGTCGGAGTCGTCAAAACTCGAAAAGCTGGAGTCGGAGTCGGAGCCGGAGTCGGCTAAATTTTATGAGCTGGATTCGGAGTCGGAGTCGGAGCCGACAATTTCTGATAACCCGGAGTTGGAGTTGGAGTCGGAGTAATCTTAAATTTAACAAAAATATGTTTTTTTATTGTTCAGTATTTGCTATAAAACAGCTTAAATTACAAAACATCTTATATTATTAATTGTTGTTCAAGTCTTACCCAAGATGTAGTACCACCATTACTCAAAAAAATAAAAATAATATCAGTTTTGTAGTCAGAAATATTTCATTGCTTCTTGTCTGCTTCCTTTTGCCTATATTTTTGTACCAAAATTTGACCAAATTTAATCCAGTTCTTTCTGAAAAATGTACACACACAGTCATCTTATAGCCCGATAGCGAATATCTTGAAGGTTTTAAGTCAGGGGTGACCAAAGTATGGCCCGCGAGGTGATTTTTAATTCTTAAATATAAAGTTAAGTGAACATTTTTAACTATTGAATTGTTTGAAGTTTCGATAAGTAGTTCAAAAGTTATGTATAAAAATGTGTTTTCACAAATATCCAGATCTCACTTAAATGTATGTAAACTATGTCCAGATCTATCAACCCATCGTTGGTTAGGTAATCGAAAGACCTTTCCAATGAGTCCAAAACATTGATGATCTGGCAACCCTGTCTTGAGTTATGACCACTTAAGTGATATTTATGAACCATTTTGAAGCCGGATCTCAATTAAATGTATGTAAACTATGTCCGGATCTATCAACCGACCCATTGTTAGTTAGGTAATTGAAAGACCTTTCCAACGAGTCCAAAACATTGATGATCTGGCAACCCTGTCTCAAGTTATGACCACTTCAGTGATATTTGTGAACTTTTTTAATCCGGATCTTAACAAATAGATGAAAGTTGGATCAAATGTGTGTGTCCCATCATGCCACCCACTGTTTGTAAAGAGTGAGGAAGGCACCAACCACATAGGTGGATTAAGTTAATTTGTTCAAAAACGAATGTTGTTGAAGTATCACAAAAGTTTGAATCTTCCATCATCCTAAACCAGACCGTGAAATTATTTTTACAAAGTTATTGTTCAACCTGATCTGTTGGTCAAGGCTTTTTTTCTTTTTTAGTTGTGCTCCAATTATTTAATGACGAAAATGTTTAAAAAATTATTAAAATTTCAAAAAACTTAAACTGATAGATTTTTTTTAAATGGCGTTGTTTATTAAAAAAAATACACTATGTTTAACATTTTGCCCGCAAGCTTGTATGAGATTCAAATTTGGTCCGCCATTTAAAAGCTTTGAGCACCCCTGTTTTAAGTAAATCATTTTTTAGGGAAAAGTTACAGAGTACATAAAAAGATTTAAAATAACAACCGCATGCGAATTTTGTTTATAACTAGGTACAAAAAAAAGTGTTGAGCTTAAAATATTTGAAATTGACAAAAAAAAATAAAAAAAGTTGCAACTAATTTTGAAATAATCATTGAATGTGTTAAATATATCGATTATCTTAATGTTTACTACACAGAAAAAAAATCATGGTAATATTACATCTGGGAAGGGGTATATCTTTTATGTCAGAAAAAAGGTGTAATTTAACCTCTGGAAATGTGTAATTTTACCACTTTTCCGGTGTAATGTCACTTTTTCAGTCTAAATTGAGGTAAAATTACATCATAAAAGAGGTAATATTCAACCTTTCAAAATTACAGCTTCCAAATTTACATTATTTTTTTCTGTGTATTTCTTTACTAAAATCTGAGAATGTTGATTCTTAGGCAAACTATTTTGATATTGTTGCAAATCATCATTGACCAAATTTAAAAATTTAAGGATACACAGTTAAAAAAGTAGTAACCCAGCTGCGTGTAAAACGCCTGGGTGTAAAATAAATATTGCATTATTTTATGCAATTTAATGTAATTTTACACCCTGAAATATGTAGCCCATCAGTATGGGAAACATACTTGACCGAAATGTCAAGCTCATATATGCGTGTATCCTAACAGCTCTTCATCGGTCTGATGGCCGAGTGGGCTAAGGCGCCAGTCCTTACTGTTAGTGCTGGGTATGAATCCCGTCGGCTGCAACTTTTTTTGTGTTGGCAAAAATTGTACATGCAGTGTGTAATATTAAGTGTATATTTTGACGAAGGTGATGTGCATGCTTTTGCATGCGATTTTACCATCGGATTTTTTGCTGTGTAGGATAGGATTCAAGATAAAACAATGTGTGGAAAAATAATAGGATTTTAATTTATATTTTAAATATTATCAAAAAAACCAAAATCCAAATATTATTCAATCATTAAGAATTTTTCATACTGTTTTTTCCACGCCAATATGGTAATTATCATTGCAACTAAATGTACCTAATTTTTTTTTTTGGAGAGGTAGCTTAAGGATCCTTTTGAAATAATTGTGATCAGGGATGGAATAATCGCAAAAAAACATTTTTGCTTGCGAACTTTCGTCACCCGCGAAAGAGAGAGGAGGCAAATCACGCAAAAGAAAATCGCTCCCGAACTTCTCCAAAAAATCAATCTGTGGATGATTTTTTGTGATTTTTAAAATTATTTATTTCACATTGTTTACACTCATTGCCAATCTACAAAAAGTGACAGTTCATTTTAAGACCTGTGAAGTTACACATGGCAGTGTAGTAGTGAAAAAGATGTTCCGCCGAATAATCAAGATGATGATTTTTTTTAGATTCCTTTTACCGATCTTTCAGCGCAAGAGAGGAGAGGCATGCTCCTTTTGGATTTTTTTCTCTTGATGAACGTCAAAAGATTTTCTTTTGATGATGATTATTCTATCGTTGTCCGTGATCTAGAATATGTTTTAACTGGGGTTTTTGTTTTTTATTCAATTTCAGGTTTTTTCATATATTTTTGTGGAGGCGCACGACCATTCATAAAGCTTCGTTTAAGGAGAAGATTCAAGAAGTATCGCGCGCCTCCTTTTAAATATGTATAGACAATTTTCAAATTGAAATAAATCCAAAACTCCAAGGTAAAATATTTTTTTGGTCACGAATATTTGAAAAGGACCCCTTCAGCGTCCGTTCAATGAAGATTTTTTTTGAGATGCATTGATTTGCAATAATATTCTTCTTCAGCCATGGCGTCAATGGAGATTTAAAAAATAGTTTCGTTTAAAATTGTTATTAAAAAAACAAAGTGACTTTGACAGTCACTGTGCTGTTTTTATAAATATCAGCCTAAAAGTGACCAAATTGAATTTATATGTTAAATCGATCATTAAGGCAATTTTTTTAATGATTCACCTAGATTTTTTTTAAATAATCCTGTTTATCAATGTTTTCGAAATAATAATTAACATACTTTTGAAACATTTAAAAATAAGTGGAGTCGGAGCTATCATTTTTTGAATGCCGGGGTCGAAGTCGGAGTCGTTAGAAATATGACCCAACTCCGCAGCCCTGGTTGCAACCATCTCGCAATCATATCTCTAGCCCGGGAGTCCCTTTCAAATCTCGACCTGCTGCAACTACCGCGTTGCAGTTACATGAACCTCAGATCAAACCTCAGCTGGTCGCCACAGCACATCGGGGAGACACGATCTCGCGCGCAACCCCGCGTCCGACTCCGCATACACGATTATGATTTATGCTCCCAGATAAAGAGCCTTCGAGTGCTTACTTTCGCTGGCCAGATCTCGCTATCTCTCGCTCGCAGGTCCGCAGGTTTGCGGCCAGCAGCAGCAACGTCAGCGCCATATTTATGGAGTCTTTCGCCTTTCGAAAAAATTGAAACGAATGTTTTCCACATTGGCGTCGCCGCTCCTTTCCGTCCCTTAACTTATATTTTTTGTTTCACTTGCGGTAATCTGAGCGGAGAAGCTGTGAAAACGAGACGCCCCAAACCTCTCAATTTGCCCCAGAATCCCCCGTCCCAACCCGCAGCCAAGTGCTAGTTGTTTTAAAACTAAGTTTTATTAATTTTGTATCGTGTTGTTTTCTGCACCTCCCAAACCCTCTTCCCTTCTTCGCCACCGAGGTGTAACAAAACACAAAAAGTTAGTACAAAAGTGGATGTCTAGGGGAAGCTGGGGGGTGGTTCATCCGAGGGGGGGTTGATAGTTTTATGAAGCTGGTGTGTTCCGCATAAAACAGCAGCAGCAACAAAAAAAGAGCTCAACAACATAAAACAACAACGACCTGAGGCTGGGAAAATTTATGTAAATAGTTGTTGGTAGTTGTTGATTTTTTTTTCGCTTGTTTTCTCCACCACTTCTGGCGAGAAAATTAAATTTTCGATTTGCGGTCCCCTCCTTCCCGGAAAACAAACCTCCCCAACCCTTTAAATCCAACCCATTTAGGTTGGGCGTGAGGTTTTATTGCTATTGTTTGGCTTCTTTGGCCTGCGGTACATTTTTCAAAGCTCGGTCCAGATTTGGGACCCTCGGAAAATTCAGTTTGGCGGCGCAGGGGATAAAACTTTGGTGTCTTTATTATTTGCTGCCGAGAACAACAGCGTCGGTTCCTGTTGGCTGGCAGTTTGGGGGGATAAACGACAAAATTATGTGGTTGGATTGCACTTTGGTGAAGTTGGAGGGAATAATTTAGTTACTTCTGAAAATAAGTTTTAATCTAGGTTGATAATTGTGAGAAATTAAAACAAGAACGGGTTATCAAAAAGTTTATTTTTGGCAAATAGATATTTCATTTTTAACTTGAAATTTTGAGATATAATCTACACAAATCATGGAATTTTTATGAATTTATTTTGCAGTTCATGTTTGTACCATTCAATGCCTAAAAAACGGTCAATGACAGTAACTGCAAGAAATTTTAAATAGCGACTCGATCGTCGAATGCTGACTGAGCGCGCCTGACATGACCGTCATCAAGAAGAGAAGTTGACACAAGGGAATGCCGAGATCACACTCAAATAGCTGGGCGACACGACGACACATCTTCATTCTCTTTCTCTCTTTTACCTCCTCTTTCTTGCTTGTGCGGTAAGTGTGGTGACAGCAATCGATTGAATGCATTCACGGGGAAGGTGATCTCATTATCGGAAGAATTCCGACGAACGAGCTCTGCGCAAATAAGAGAGGTGGTGAGAGTCAAATGACTGTCTGAGTGACTCTGCGTTGCGCTCATTCGTTCGTGTGTGATCTAACGAAACCAGAATGGTTGACGAAGTGAAGACATTTTCGTTCTGCTGTTTACGGAAGAGTGGGTAGACTTGAGCCTTGACTTGTATCTCGTCATCGTTGGGTAACAGTTTTGCGAAAGTAAAACCTCAAAAAACATTTTAAATTAAAAAAAATAAATATGACTTTTCATGATTTTTTTTCTATCATTTTTTTTGCTTTTTAAATTTTGAACACCGTTTAACAGATTTTATGTGGAATTTCTGTAAAGTACGGAAAATAAATAGTTTGGATGAATAAGGAACTTTGCTGAACTCTCATAATTTCGATATTTTCAAAATCAAGGCTCAAAAGGGCGTAATATTGAATGATTGGCCCGTTTGAAATGTTGGTCTTGATTTTAAATTTTTGAAAATATTGTTTTCGAAAAGATCGGAAAATTTCACGAATGTTTAATATTATAACATTGTAAATCGGACCATTAATTCCAACATCAATTTTCCTGTCAACAAAGTTCAGAAAAGCAAAATATAGAGAATTTTCTCAGCTTTTCAAAAATGTTATTTTCAAGAGTTGGCAAACATGTGCACCAATAAAAAAAATGAAAAACTGCGGCTATTATCAAAAAAGTTACCTAAAAATGGCTTGAACTTGAAAACGGTGCACTTTATCAAAATTTCACTACCCTAGTAACATTTTTAAACTTACAGGTTTTATCATGGTTCTGAAAACCCTGATACGGCCTAAATAGGCTTTTAAGGCCTACATAAAACCTAAAATGTTACTTTATAAAGTACTTTTTGATTGCAAATTTGATCAACATCGAAAAATGAAGTTAAAACAATTTTGCGACCGATATTTCGATTTAAAAAAAAATCAGTATTGATTAAAAAATTCATAACACGGTCAAAGTTTTTTTGCACAACCTGGAAACTTTTGAAAAGTTGGCATTTTATGTCCTCTAAAACATATAAAAAAATGAAAGAAATTAAAAATAGTGTTTTTTTGCAAATCAAGTTTTAGTGACAAAAAGTTGAATAAAAAATCATCAATTTTTTTTACCGCGTATTATTTTTTTCAGTGTAGTCCATATCCATACCTAAAACTTTACCGAAGACACCAAATCGATCAAAAAATTCCTTCAAATGATACAGATTTTTGAATTTTCATACATCGTTTTTGTATGGCGAGCTGCCAAATTTGTATGGAAAATTATATGGACAAACTAATGATGCAAAATGGCTCCTTTGGGCATACCGATGGCACCAAAAAAGTTTCATTCGGATTATAAAAAAACAAAAATTAAAATTCTAAAAAAAACGAACTCGTAGAGAATTGCGCTGTAGTTAATAAGTACGGAGCCGAAAAATAATCTCAATTCAGAATAAAATCGGTCGGCTAGCACCAGGGATGGAATAATCGCAAAAAAAATCATTTTCGCTTGCGAAATTTCTCCACCTGCGAAAGAGAGAGGAGGCAAATCGCGCTGCTGATTTTTTGTAAATTTTCTTAGTCAGAACTACTTGAAAATACGTGTTACGTAACACTTGCAAGTGTAGTAGTGTAAAAGATGTTCCGCCGAATCATCAAGATGATGATTTTTTTAGATTCCTTTTACCGATCTTTCGTGCGCGAGAGAGAAGAGCCATGCTCCGTTCGGATTTTTTTTCTCTTGATGAACGTCCAATGATTTTCTTTTGATGATGATTATTCCATCGCTGGTTTGCACAAAGTTGGTAAGTTCTTGTTTAGGAAAGGTTATTGTATCATTTTTTTAGCTGTTGAAAAGTAGTACTTTTCTGTTCAGATTTCAAAGAAATCAATCATTTTTGCCAACGTTCAATCTCAGTTCTCCAACGCTCCACATAACCGACGAGAGAGGCTCCCTCAAATGAAGACTCTTCATCAATCTGTGAGGGCACACCACTTTGGTGGTCCCACCAAGCATCAACAAAAAATCACTTTCCCCAAAAGCGTTCACGACCTGCCGCCCCTTAACCCAACCCGTCAGAAATCCTCGGGGGTTGTAAAATTCCAAACAAGCCACTCCATTCGTCAACGAGAGTGCGCTTCATAAATCATCTGATATACGTGTGGTAGTGGATCTACTTCTGCTGCTGCTCTTGACAGGTCGCCGCGTAAACTGCGCCACATTTGAAGCGGTTTCAGGTCGTCCAGAAATGCGGGCAGAACGAACCGAACGCGGCACGTTATCGTATATTAAACACACATATAAAACCATAAAACAAAACAATCATCATAACACGCACTACTAATTTGATGTAACATATTTCTTCCAAGTTCGTAGCCGGACTAATTTGGACGCACTTTTGGAACCGGGAAAGGGCTCGAAAGATGTTGCCGAGTGATAAACGAAAAACCAGGGGGGACCAAACTCCGTCACAATAAAGAAGAAACGCAATAAAAACAACCTAAAAGAGTGATAAATAACACATTAAAAGGGGTAAAAGCTCACGTCGCAGCCGCGTTCGACCGGAATCGACGGCGAGAATTCAAGGAGCGGTTCGTCTTCGACGAAGAAAGGGGCACATGTGAGTTGGACTGTGACTTCCGACGACGGCACGAAGTGCCGAAAGTACACCCAAACGAGAGAAGCGTGGCAGAGAGTGTCACGCGCTTTTTCTGTTAGTGAGTGACGGCGTTCGCGCGATGCGCGCACCAATACATGCATGCGCAAGAAGCGATTTGATGAGAGAGTTTGCGTTGACAGTCCCCGTTTGGGTGTAGGTTCAAGGTTTCCTTATTGGCCAAAGGGAACTTGTCCACGGCTGTGTAGAACACGATACACAAAAGAGTTTGATTCTTGTTGACCAGATCTCCTCTTTTGTAGTCACAATTTGTTGACGATGTCTGGTCAGATTCTTCTTCACCAGATATTGACGGCGGCTTAGCTTCGAGGATGACGCATACACTTTCGATGCCAAACTGTTATGTCACGGCGTTCGTGAGGGTGAGATTAAGTTCACTGGGCACGCTGTCAACCAAGTCGTTGATGATAAATGATTACTCTCAGACATCAGCAATGAAGAGCTCATCCCAAATCGTCGTCTCATCCCGAAGAGATCAAAGTCCACAATTGACCTTCGCCAGTATAACTTCTTTAACCAGCTCGTTCCCACCGGCTCAATCTCCCCCCTCCAAAATGAAGTGGTTTGCAAATCTTTCAATTTTCTCTCATCGTGTTCTGATTGAATTTCCAAAACCACTTAGATTTAATTAGGCTCCCCCCCCACACACTTATTCGGTAGCGCGCGTGAAGAGGCGCAACACGCAAAACATCATCTTCCATCATCATCGGGCGGGAGATCATCTGTAGACCTACCGAAGAGGCCTTCGGCCAAGTTCTGCCGCGAGGAGTGCGAACAACCAATCAAACCCAATTCTCACCTCCTCCGCCGGAGCCGGGAAGCTAAACTTCTAGATTCCTAAGGTTCGCGCCGCAGGGGTTTACGACCGATTTGCGCGCGGTGTTGCGATGTTTGCATTGAAAAGCTTAGGTTCGGAGGGGTTCGGAAACGTAAAGAGGTAAGCTAGAAGAAAAGTAATTTGTGTTTTTTTTTTGCTAGGTTTTTTTGTGGATGTTTAACGCGATGTGTCGAATTAAGGATTGAAAGAAAAAAAAAAGGAAAATTATGTTAATTATGATTGAAGGAAAATTATCTATTTTTAAATCTTCTCAAAGTTAAGCTTAATTTAACGAATGTTACATAGTTTTTAATTAAAAGATCAGAAAAATTTACAAAAGTTTCAAAGTTTAACATTAAAAATTGGAGATACAATTTTTCGATGTATAGTCAATTGAAAATAACAGGCTAATTAGGCGACACTTAAAGAAATTTATTTTCATCGATTCGAGTTTTTTTTTATTCATCTCAGACGTTCTAGAGAGAAAATTATAGGAAATTCTCTAAGATTTTCAAGAAGTATTTTAAAATGCAAAAAAAAAAACGGAAAAGAAATCGAAAATAAAAACCCAAAAATCGGCTGTAACTTCAGAACGGTTTTAGCAAATTTCACGCTCTATAGTTCAGAAATCGAAATTGAAAATTTGAAAAATAGGTATTTTGGAATTTCAACGTTTAGTAATAAAAACTAAAATCACCGAAAAGTCCAAATCATACCTTACCTTTAAGTTTTAATGGAAAAACTTATGATGCAAAATGACTTCTTTTGACGTACGGAATGCATGAACAAAATTTCATGAAAAAATAAATAAATTTTGAAGTGGTGAATTTTCAATCGTTTCATTTGTTATATTTTATGGCAATGGCATTTATGAATTTAAAAATGATTTTCTAATTATTTACGTTTATCACCCAGTTTTTCAACAACAAGAAATGATTGACAGTATTTAAAATAATAGTGGTTTTTGATGATTTTTTTCACACTTTAAGAAATTGAGTAAATTTGATGTAAAATAGTCAAAAATATAATGATGATATTACAAATTTCTGAGATACAATTATATCTGAGAATGGGTACAACCAGGCCTGCAAAATGTTTCCAACCCAGTTCACTGCTAGCATCTGACTGTAAGCCTACTGTGTCCGTTCAACCACTGCCGCCTGACTCGTGCCGGTCGGCTGCTGGAGAATGAGAGACGTGAAAAAATGAGCTACACTCACTCAATTCGTTGCGTATGACTGACTCGTAAAATCCTCTCTAAACACTATTTTGACCATTTTTAAACAATTGAATGGTTTTAGACTGTGCAAAACACTTAAAACAACCATAACTTTTATTCAAAATTACATTTCCACGCATAAATACCAACTTTTTGTGTAAAAAATTATTTCTTTATGTGTGTGCGTGCAACGTCGAAAGAGCGTTGGTCGACTACTGCCTTGCATTGCAGCTGCTCAGTGAGCTAGGGCACTCACGACTGAGTCTGGTTTGTTTATGTCACGGTTTTGCGGTTCAGTGAATGGATCTGAAAAAATCGTGTATGCGTCGCCGATTTTCGCGTCAGGACCCCTGACATTTTCAGCTCTGATTTGTACTACTGATTTTTTTATGTCAATCCATCCAGCAGGGCAATCTGGCCAAATAAAAAATCCGAACATGGTTTTAGCATGTACCCAAGTGGTACATATGTGTACCTTTAAGGATTTTTGATGTACTTTAAAGCTTCGATAAGTAGCCTTGCCCTGCTGGAAAGATAGCTATTTTTTAGAAAACGTCACCAAATCAACTTCTTTATTACAGAAAAGTGTTGTACCATCGATGTACCTAACGAATCTGTGTGCAGATTTTACCTAAACTTCTTATAAGTAGTACTTCCCTTTATACTTAACTTTTAAAGTACTTTATATATTGATTTTGACAACGGGATCGTGTTCCTTGGAAAATTTTAAGTAAGTTTGAGTATAAAAAGTCCATACTTAAGTTGATTTAGGCCAACTGTGGAACAATTTATCGATTTTTTGAGTATAAAGTACCATGCGCCTCCTTTAAAATGAAATTACACTGAATAATAATAAAACCAACATGTAAATATTACAATCAAAACTAAAAGAGAAAATGTTTTTTCTAATGCTTTTGCAAGTACTTGAACATAAATCAATATGCGCATACATACAAATACGGATTTATAAAACAATAAATTTAAAATTTGCAAAAGTTGAAAGAAATATTAAAAATAATCAAATAAAGTTGGTACATGTGTTGTACATTGTTCACAGACAACAGAAACACACTTTTCTATTGGTACAATTATCTGTGATGTCAACGAACAGCTGCTCTTTGAGTTTATTTGATTTATTTTGAATTTTCATCAAATTTCTCAAATATTTCAATTGTTTTATTAGAAAGTAGTTATTTCCATGCAAGTACAAGTTGGTACATGCGATGTACATTGTTCACAGACAACAGAAACACACTTTTCTATTGGTACAATTGTCTGTGATGTCAACGGGCAGCTGCTATTTGAGTTTATTTGATTTATTTTGAATTTTCATCAAATTTCTCAAATATTTCAATTGTTTTATTAGAAAATAATTATTTCCATGCAAGTACAAGTTGGTACATGTGTTGTACATTATTCACAGACAACAGAAACACACTTTTCTATTGGTACAATTGTCTATGATGACAGCGGGCAACTTTTATTTTAGTTTTGTTGATTATTTTTAATATTTCTTTCAACTTTTGCAAGTTTTAGATTTATTGTTTTATAAATCCGTATTTGTATGTATGCGCATATTGATTTATGTTCAAGTACTTGCAAAAGCATTAGAAAAAACATTATCTCTTTTAGTTTTTATTGTAATACATGTTGGTTTTATTATTATTCAGTGTAATTTCATTTTAAAGGAGGCGCATGGTACTTTATACTCAAAAAATCGATAAATTGTTCCACAGTTGGCCTAAATCAACTTAAGTATGGACTTTTATACTCAAACTTACTTAAAATTTTCCAAGGAACACGATCCCGTTGTCAAAATCAATATATAAAGTACTTCAAAAGTTAAGTATAAAGGGAAGTACTACTTATAAGAAGTTTAGGTAAAATCTGAACACAGATTCGTTAGGTACATCGATGGTACATCACTTTTCTGTAATAAAGAAGTTGATTTGGTGACGTTTTCTAAAAAACAGCTATCTTTCCAGCAGGGCAAGGCTACTTATCAAACCTTTGAAGTACATCAAAAATCCTTAAAGGTACACATATGTACCACTTGGGTACATGCTAAAACCATATTCGGATTTTTGATTTGGCCAGATTGCCCTGCTGGTTGGATTGACATGATTTTTTTTCCTTTTTTTTTCTCTTATAATGTATAATTTAAATTTGTCCACTATTATAACGATGTACAAACCTTCCAATTTTACACATTTCATTACTGTGTACGAATAAAATTTCAAAAGGACTAAACCCAGCTATTTCGAATATTATTCGTGATTTTAAATTTTAAAGATTATTGTTTACAAACATCATTTTTAAGCAAATAAGATGATATTTAACTAAGCTATACGCATTAGGAATTTTAAGGCCATTTTTTTTTATTTTTTCTTTTTTTGATACTGAGATCTGGTTAGGATCGAGTTTAGTTAATTTTTGTTCATCTTACAATCGATTTCCTACCATGCTCATGTGAAACATTATCATTTTAATGGTTATCCAGGAAACGAATATGTAAATTTTCAGTAAATTCAGGAAAATATTTTTTTCTTATGTTTCACGCCTCTAACCCAGGGGTGACCAAAGAATGGCCCGCGAGGTGATTTTTTATGGCCCGCGGACCTATTTTGGATGATCATGTAAAATGACCCTTTGACCATTTATAAAGTTTTTTCTTCAAAATGAATGTTTATTATAAACCTGCTGCTAATTTTTCTATATTCTGATCCCTATTATACGACATAAATATTTTTTCAAAAATCTTTTTGCCTTCCTCACTGAGGTAAGGCTATAATCCTGCTCTAAAAATGAACTTTTTATTAAAAGCTCGAAGACCCACCTTCATATATACATATCGACTCAGAATCGAAAACTGAACAAATGTCTGTGTGTGTGTGTATGTATGTTTTCAAAAATCTTGCCAAGTTTTCTCAGCACTGGCTGAACCGATTTTGATCCAACCAGTTGCATTCGACTTGGTTTAGGGTCCCATACATCGCTATTGAATTGTTTGAAGTTTCGATAAGTAGTTCAAAAGTTATGTATAAAAATGTGTTTTCACATATATCCGGATCTCAATTATATGCATGTAAACGATGTCCGGATCCATCATCCAACCCATCGTTGGTTAGGTAATCAAAAGACCTTTCCAACAAGTCCACAACATCGAAGATCTGGCAAGCTTGTCTCGAGTTATGACCACTTAAGTGATATTTATGTACTTTTTTGAAGCCGGATCTCACTTAAATGCATGTAAACGATGTCCGGATCCATCATCCGACCCATCGTTGGTTAGGTAATCAAAAGACCTTTCCAACGAGTCCATATAATTGAAAATCTGGCAACCCTGTCTCGAGTTATGACCACTTAAGTGATATTTATGTACTTTTTTGAAGCCGGATCTCACTTAAATGCATGAAAACGATGTCCGGATCCATCATCCGACCCATCATTGGTTAGGTAATCAAAAGACCTTTCCAACGAGTTCATATAATTGAAGATCTGGCAACCTTGTCTCGAGTTATGACCACTTAAGTGATATTTATGTACTTTTTTGAAGCCGGATCTCACTTAAATGCATGTAAACGATGTCCGGAACCATCATCCGACCCATCGTTGGTTAGGTAATCAAGAGAACTTTCCAACGAGTCTAAAACATTGAAAATCTGGCAACCCTGTCTCGAGTTATGACAAATTAAGTTATATCTGTGTACTTATTTTTCTGGACCTAAAAAAATAGCTGAAATATGTGTCCAAACCACTCATATTACCCATTGTTGGTAAAAAGTGAGGAAGGCATCAACCACATAGGTGGATTAAGTTAGTTTTTAATTGAACATTAGAATGGAATATCAGAAATCTGCGATTCACTTATCACAGAGCAGTTGTGGTATAATTTATTCACGAAGAAAAATGAGTTCTGAAAATCGTGAACAAAACGTTCATGAAAATAGGAACCATGAACAAACTGTTGTTCACGATTTTTCGAACTGATCTTTCTCCGTGTAAGTTAAACTTCAACTACAACCCAGAGATATGGATGAAATGTCGGTTGTAATATGTTTTTGGCATAGGACATATCCGTCGAAAAGGCTTCTTTAGACATTCGACACAACAAGCTTTTAAAGATAATATTCTCGATTTCTCGGTTGAGTTTTCTAAAAGCCGTAAGAGCCACCGTGACCTCCGGCACTAATTTTCGTTTTTCTCCAAATTGAACCAATATTTCATTTGTTTTAAATTTAGGGCACTCGAAGGACGTGTAGATGAACAATCTCAAGCATTTTTGAAGTTGGTTTTTCGTAAGAAGGACGAGTACCGATGTAAAAAGGGCTTAGTTTGTCAATGGCTCTTGCGTCCTTTTGAAAACTAATCCGAGATTTCATTGGTAGGTTTTCAAACGAGCACTACAATGAACTCACATTTATGAGCGATGAACTCAAATGCATGTAAAAAGTCACAAACAGGAATCAGGGCGCAAATGACAAGAAAATGAAGGAATTCGACGATAAATGGGAGAGAATAGAGCGAAGAGAGACCGAAAATTGACATTTTTTCTCTCAATTCTCTCTCGTTTTGCACAAACGATGAACGATGACCATTTTGCTTCGTGCGTGTTTTAAAGATCTCAGTGAAAAAAATAATATTTGTAGGCAATTGGACAATTTCAGCGGTGGAACAATCTTTATCAAAAAAATATTTTGACGCTCGTTAAGAAAAAAAATCGGAAGGGACACGACTCTCCTCTCTCGCGCACGAAAAATCGGTTAAAGGAAACTGAAAAAATCATCTCCGGGATTATTGGGCGTCAAAAAATTAAGATGAACAATGTTTGTAAACAAAACGAAATAAATCAATTTAAGTGATGCTGACAATGAGAATCACAAAAAATCTGCTACTGATTGATTCTTAGAAAAGTTCGGGAGCTCGTGTCCTCTCTTTCGCAGGTGAAGAAAGTTCGCAAGCAAACAAGATTTTGTGGCGATTAATCCATCTCTGGGCATTTTTAATGAACAATTTCAAATTTGCATACCGTTTCAACCCTATCCAACATAAATTTATCGCCCCTCGGAACCTCGGCCAAAACCGCGACCGGCTAGGCAGCGCAGCATGAATTTGCACATTATTTGCAACCTACGAAGATGAATCTTCCCAACTACCTATTTTCCCGCGGAGCTCTATTCAGCGCTACCAACCGTGGGCTCTTCCAAGGTCAATTGCCGAGTCGTCGTCGACGAACTACGCCGGCAGAGACCATGACAATGGTGCGATGTTTTAGGTGGAGGTACGTTTACCCCGGCTCCGGCAGTCGGTATGGCAAGGCAAGTAACAAGCAAAATTAGCGTTTGCCAAGAAGAGGAGAGAGCGCAAAGAAAAACTACTTAGTTCGGGCAGGTGGTCGTGGTCGTACTGGTCCCCGCAAAGGCTCGTAAAATTGAGGTAAACCACGGAACACGGAATTGATGGAAAACAACGAGCTTCGCGGATGAGTTTGCACGTTTAGGCGGGGTGGGAGACTTCCACGTTCTGGACCGTAAATCAACCCGAGATCTCAAGAGCATGAAGAAGAAGAAGTTAGTTTTACGAGTGTTTGTGTGCGAACAAGGAAATTAGAATAATTTGTTACGCACATGGGCATATTATACTTCTTTTCCTGGATGAGTGATCACTTCCGAGTTACGTTTCGTCGTTTTGCTTTCGGTACGAACTTCGTAGTCCAAGGCGTCCGAAGGAGGGTGAAGGACATGCAGAACACACCACACGCCAATCGGAACCTGCGGAACGGCGGTGTGTGAAGAGCCTCGTGTGGCAAAGTGTCATAATATATTCCGGGCCTAAGAAGATTATCGTCAGCCAAGTGCCATCGAGTTTGACAATAAACTTCAACACCTCTATACGGTGGCGCAGAGCTTTCGGTTGGTGGAAGGTCGTGTTACGTACACGCGCAAAGTGGAGGGCGGAACGGGGCTGGGATATGAAATATGAGCGGTGTCGGTGCGGGGATTTGCAAGCAGATTACACTCGGCGAAGCGGCGTTCTGCGGATGACAGATGGATGACGATTTATGGGAAGTGGTTAACATTGAGCTCGTGGCGCGATTCCGATACATGAAAGGCGGTTGTCACTGGAGATTGCTGCTTCTGATGGGTAGGTCATTTCACCGAAATAACATAAACGATACGGTTAGAAAGTTCAGAGAACTATCAAAGGGATAAAAATTGATGTTTCGGTGAAATGACCAATTCGGCGAAAAGATCGATTTGGCGAAATGAGTAATTCCGTGAACGATGATGCGATAAAGCAACGTTTCGATGAAACGGCCAATTCGGCGAAATGACTTTTTCGAGGAAACGATCACTCCGCAAAGAAGTCTACTTCAAAGAAAAACTTACACGTAGATCAATCAACACAGAAAACACCAAAATTTCGCTGAAAAGTCCAATTCGGTTAAACGACCTATTCGGGGAAACGTCCATTCTTCATAATGGAATGGCTTCTGCGAAACATTTAAAACAAGAAATCATCCTCCGATTTTAAGGAAATCCTATGTTTTGATGATTTCACCGTAAATTTCAATACACCGGAATGGTCATTTCACCGAAAGCGGTATAGACGCGAGACCTGTCTCAGCGTCAACCCCAAACAAAGAACAGAAACAGGTGATTAACCCCGGTATTGATGTCATAATTAGGCCAATTTAACCCCGTTACTGATAGCCTAATTTTCAGCTAATTACTGGACCACGACCGAATGTTCCACCGACCTAGACCGGTTCGCTCTGACAGCTTCGTTAACGGAACGTTGCATAACCGGTTGACGAGACAACCGTGAGGGTGACAACACAGACACACGTTTTCACCGAAAAAAAGGAGGGCTGCGTCTTGTTTGCTCGTTAATTCGATTCGATCGCCCCTTAATCGATTGATTGACTTGGCTGAGGTGACAGTTTAATTTCGGTGTTTTTTTCGGGCACCTTCTCCGTCAGGGAGTGGTCTGATATTACGTAACGTGAATTTTGGATGTTTCGAGAAAATTATTGAAATGATCAGAATTTGAATTACTGCAATTTTCAATTAGGGATCGTTCTTTTATTACGTAACGCAATATTTTTTTCAAATTTACTTAGGACGTGTGTTCTAAAGGAGTTAGGGGGTATAAAAATTCAAAAATTGTGTGTTACGTAATAAAAGAATGCTCCCTAAGTTCAAACCTACAGTATGTAAAAAAAGTATTTACACCCCTTGGGCACTATGCACATTTTGTGATGAAACATGTAAAACATTTAAAGTTTGACAGGAACCTAGTACTACGTTTTGTTCAAAAACTCATGCCAAACATTTTGCTACGATCTTTTGATACCCAAACATCTAGGTTTTCTTTAAAACCTACGTTTTTAAATACCTAAGCAAAAACGTTGTTATGGTTTCGTTTGAGCAACCTGCCAAAAATGTATGGAATTTCGTAATTTTTGTTCTCGTGGATCAAACTTACTTTTTGCCCAGGTATTTAAAAACGTAGGTTTTAAAGAAAACGTAGATGTTTGGGTATCAAAAGATCGGAAATTTTATGCCCTTTCCGATTCCACATAGGTTAACTTGTGAATCGTGGACCGGTTCGGATGCCGGCGGATTTTCCTACGACGTAATTCCGGGTTGGTACGAAATTCCAACGAAAAATCTATTCTATCGATACAAATACCCCCAAAACAGTGTTATACCCACTCCAAAATGTTTATTTAGTAGTTATATCGTAATATATTGACATTTAGTTGAATTAAAAGTTTGCAAAATTAAGTTTAGATAAGTTTTATATAGAATTTCCAGAGTTATATAAACTTTTATACTAAGTAGTTAGTAAACTTTATATTCAATCCAAATTATTTTTTTAATCAGTCAAGGATGCCTATTTGGAGTTGGGAGACTGGATTTATGGTGATTTGTCAACAAATAACATTATTTATGTTAATTTTTTGAAAGGTGTACATACTTTTTTTGCGCCTTTTTTATTTTCGTAATAGTATTTGTTATATAACTTTTTATAGAAATCATCTTTTCATGAGCTTTTTGTACCAAAATGTTTGGCATGAGTTTTTGAACAAAACGTAGTACTAGGTTCCTGTCAAACTTTAAATTTTTTACATGTTTCATCACAAAATGTGCATAGTGCCCAAGGGGTGTAAATACTTTTTTTACATACTGTACATAAAATTCTGCAAAGTTTGACAGCTCGTTACAATTTTCAACTGATGCTCAGCGAAAAACGGTACACAATACTCGTTTAAGACAAAATAATATTTCGTTGCGTAATAAGTGAACGCTCCCCATCCCAAAAACTTGCTTATCGACGCAACGTGTTCACCTTCTCCAAGTGACAAGATAGTGGGATGTTTTGGGTAGCATGACCATGGGAACTGGAACGTCCGAAAGCCGGAGAGATTGCGGTGTTAAGTAAGAGGGGCCTCCATCACTCGTGTAGTTTTTTTTTTGAGGAGCAATGCAAATGAGAGGTGGCCCCTCGAAATGAGTGCAGCATTTCACTAATTGAATGCAAACTGCGCGAAAAGAGGGAACTCCTGATGAAAACGTCTGTCCCGAAGTTAGTGAAGTTAGTGAAACGGAAAAGTTTTTCGCCCGCCAAGAGGTTTGTTTGTTGTTCACTTCCTGTTGGAGGTTTCTGCGAAGGAAGTAGCGCGACTTTGCGTCGGGAAAGTTTGGCAATAAAACAATTTGAGGGGGGGGGGGGAGGGAGGGGGTTGTTGCTTGAGGATTCAAACTTGATAAAGTTCAGTTGTAAATTCCTCGTTAAAAATTAAATATATTAGATACCCAACATATCTATTTAGGACCCCATTAAGAATTCCGAAACAAGAAATCCGTAGTAACAGTTCAATAGGGCGAATCTGCGTTTGTAAACAAGCAGTATATCCCTTTTGCTCAAGTGAAAATTCACGTCATGTTAGAGGGGGATAGGCTGCTTGTTTACAAACGCAGATTCGCCCTATTGAACTGTTACTACGGAAATGTTAAATTTTTGGACATTTTATTTTGACAGCAACAAATACCAAATTTTGCTTGGAAAATAATGCTTATTACGAGAGAATAATCCTCTCGAACGCACACCATCACAAAATTGTGTTCATTTGTTCACCGAAACAGTTTATACCATTGAGAGGTTGAGTGTATTGGTGATGAACTTGTCAATGCGAGAGCATAAGTGTCAAGGCAATGTTGTTTGTTGCACGTTCTCTTTACGCTCTCTTTCTTACTCTCTCTCTGTTATGTGTAGAAGTTTGCAGAGAGAGCAACGTCACCTCAACAGCAGACGACCGAGAGTAAAATGCTCTCGATTTTTTTTGAGAGAATAAAAGTTAAAAAGAGCGCATCAGTGCATCGTTTTTTGTTTTATCCTTTCAGTCCGTATTCTGGACTCTTATGTTACCAGTTTGAAAGCTAATTCCTCTCTGTTTGATATTGTGCATGTTTTGAATAATCTGATTAAGAATGTTTCCACTGTAAGCAAGACCCGTTCCAGTTATAAAAAATAAATCATTTTCACACATCAATGACCCTTCAACCACGCTCTACAACCCGAAACGTTCTCCCAGCAACACGTCCATCAATCAACCTTGAAGTACCGTACTAACCCCGCGCACGATAAGCCAGGGCGCCATAATTTACGGACTTTCCACACCTTTTCGCGTAACACTTCCCAGGCGTAACTTCAAGTCATGATTACGGCGGCACCACGCTATAATACAAGTTCGTGTAACAGGGCAACCCCTCCGTAACTTCCTCGTCAAGCTGTAAATGTCAATACACCTTAAGGGGCACCCTCAATCTTCAGCTCGAGCAAATTGGTCACTTTGTTTCAGGCGCGCGCGCGCTCACAAACCAAGTAATTAGCTAAATTGAATTAATTTTAGCGCACGCGGCACGGAGGACTAGCTTGGTTTTTTTTTTCGGGGAGTTGTTACACGGTGGGGACAAAACCGTTGTACGGGAAGATTGATTGCGGTACGGAGCCAGGGAGGTGAGTTATGACCCGTTGGCGGAACGCGGTGTGAGGAGGTGTGATTAAGTGTGTTCATCGATAACGAAAAGGGGGATTGAGATAAGGATTTTTGGTGTCTTCCTAAAGCAGGTATTAGACTATGACAAAGAACCCAACAAAGTTTGTTTGCTTGTTTTTCATAGTCTAATACCTGCTTTAGAATGAATGGTATTGCCGAGCGAGAGTAAAATGCTCTCGAATTGAAATGAGAGAATAATTTTGAAATCGAGAGCATAATGCTCTCGAATCTCTGACTCATACTTAAGTCTTGTAACTGTATAGTCACGAAGTCTTCAAGTCGAAGGTGTTGGGATTGAACCCCCAGTCGACAGTTTTTTAGAACGAATTTGAGAGTAAAATACTCTCTACCATCTAAGACGTTCAGATTGAGAGCTGCCTCCCTCCTCGAATTCTTCACGGCTTGGACTCGTAACCACCGCCCAACTGAAATTCCAGCATAGCTATCATAACATTACAAAAAAGAGCCCGCTCTCCGGGAGGTATGACCAGGCTCGTCTTCTTCGAGCCCGAGTTTTGAAAGGCATGCCAATCAAAGGCGCCTCCCTTTGCGAGATATCTCCACGCCAAGCCGGGCAGATCTTCGCGGAAAACGCGCTCAAGAAGCCCGACCATAATAGAAGTCGATTCCGGGAGCCGTGCCGGCAGGCAGGCTTATCGCGCCAGGTTTGAATACAAATTGAGCGATAATAGTGGTTGCTGCCGTGTCGGTATCCCGGACTCGGTGGTGTTCAATACGGACGGACAACGCGGCGTGAAAATTATGGCGTGATTGGCAACAAGAATCACGCAAAATCTGGTCCGTCCGACCACCGGCGCTGGAACGTGCTGGGAAATCCGTCTCCTCTTCGGAAATAAGACCCGACATAATCCTTTCATTATAACTCAATTCTTCCTGAAGGGGAGGAAAAGTTTTCTTTAAAAAAAGCTCGCAAAATTGCTTCACTATTGCTGGGCTTTCGTTTGTCCAACGCGGAGTTCCAGATGTTGGCGGAAAGTGGCGGAATTTTCAATCTCGTTTCTTGCCGGGTCTATATTTGAAAGGAAAACTTCATCTTTTAGCGCACGGAATAATGATACGAGGGCAAATAAAAGAGTTGGTTTCTGATTCAAATTGAATTTATTATCATAGAGCAGCAGTCTGGAGGATGGCGCTGCGGAAGCGTCGACCAGACTCACACCGGGTAAAGTTATAGCCGTTGGCTTTGTCACCGTTCCAACTCAAATATTGCACCGATCCGACGGGAATAAGTTTGTCCCGGGGTTCCAGGCAGAGAGAAAGAGCGAATAATCGGGAAAATTTATCGCTACAGGAGTGGATCCACACTGCGACACTGACTACCGGGCTCGGGAAAAGCCGTCGGTAGAGCTCCATAGTTGGCAATTTATTCTTGGCAAGCTTCCGGGGACGCAGAATTTTGGGGACACCCAAAAGCAAGTTTTCTGACAAGTTTAAGAACACTGAAAAAAAAATCTATCTCAAGATTCTCAACCAAGATTTGAACCACGACCCTTTGCGTGACAGTCTTCGACCCTACCGCCATGCCACGCTGGCTTGCTATCACACTCCCTCTCACTTGGGTGTACCCCCAAAAGAGCTGAAAGTATGCTAACAACTGCAGCAGCAGCAGTGAGTTTGGTCCAGGTTGCCAAAAAAGGCCAACCTGGACGCAGTCCGCGGTCGAGCCATTAAATGGCAGTTGTTGCCGGGAGTCGCGGACACGTACCGCGTGGCACGCGGACATTCGTGACATTACAGCGGTATGTAACGGCGAGCGTTGAACGTCCGGGTCGTATGTCCGCTAATGAAGATTTATGCGCACTTTCGTCCAATGTCCGCTGAGAAGGGTGAGATTTTTATCGGAAGCTGTCCCGCGGACGACGAGGCACGGGGCAGATTTATGCCGAGTGACAGCGAGGCCTCATAAATGAATTATTCAGGACGTGAAGTGCGCGAGGTTCGCCGACTTGCCGCGACGACAGTGGACTGATTGGTGCCGGGTAGTGCCGAATCGTCGGGAAAGCTTTTTGGAATCGATGAATTAATTGGCGTTTCATAGAAGGGGTTGTTGTGGGAGCCCTGAGGAGGGTCGTAGTCTGTGGTTGAAACGTCAGAATGACGTATCGGATATTTGCGGTATTTAACATGGTTTTTGAACTGAACAAAACTGAATGTAAACACTATTACACAATAATTACGAACCCTGAGGAGGACTAGAATTCAAGATCGAAACATTGATAGCGGATCAAAGGAGCAAATTTGATTCTCAAAACATTTTGGATTTCAAAGCTGTTTTTAAGGTAACTTTTCAAAGAGTCGTAACAATTTTTTATGTAAACAAACAGTTAATCTCGCTCACTCTAGTGACAGTTTCCGTCGAGTGTGAGAGAAATGGGCTGTTTGTTTACACCCAAAATTCCGCCTTCTTGAAATTTGACAGCTGAGTACAAAACATAAAAAGGGCGTAAATAAGCAAAACAATGTCAATGGACCTAAGACTAAGTGTAAACAACTAGTCTATCTTGCTTATGTCAGCTGATGTTTAAACTGGGAATGAGGATGCTCTGTTGTTTTCTCTTTAACCAAATTACATTGTTTCACTTGAACCCCGCAGTAACTTTTCAATAGGGCGTAAACTTGGATGTAAACAATAAATTCATCCCACGTCCTCTAGTCCAAATCTACATTGAGTGTGAGTAGGATTGGCTGTTTGTTTACATCCAAGGTTACGCCCTAGTAAAAATTGACAGCTGAACGGTTTGTTTACATTTGAAGTTACGCCCCATTATAACCGATTCCGGCCTTCAATTAAACCTCAAACAGTCAACTTTGCCAGATTACCGCTACCAAATCAACCAATTCTCATCCGACGCAAACCCAGGGTCCCGGAACGGATTGTCATCAGTCGGCGCGCCGCTCGCAGACAAATAGAATCACGAGGCGGCACCAACCAACTGAGGCTATCCGCGAAAAATCGCGATAATTTATCACCGTTTAGTTCGGGGGCGCGCTCTCGCTAGATGGCATTTCTCTGTCACAGCGCGACGTTCCGGCTCGACGATTGTCGACACGCCGGTTTGTGCGAATTAAATTTTCACAATGACCTTGGGCCGCGTTACGCGGCGGCGTCCCAAATTGTAAACTATGTGACGGCGAGGGGATTTTTTTTCTGGCATGAGGTATGGGAAATTGCGTTGGCAAAAAATACGGAATGCAACTCTGTTTCGAAAAGACGTGACAGTAGTTTTACAGATGAATCCGGGAACGAAAACGAAACAAATTGTTTACAAGAATCAAAACAACGCGCATACTGTCATTGCGCCCTTTTCAAATGTTGCTCTCGATGTGTCGAAATTCGCGTCGGACCATATGTCTTGTGTGTCGGTAAACACGGATTGTTCATCCGCGATCTGGCGACAGGTCCGGCTTTGAGGGGGCGCCAAAGTGACAACTTTGGACGATTCAACGCCTAGCTTCGGCTCTGTGACCCCGCCGGGTGAAAGTAGCCAAGTTTGCCAAGTAGGTCCGGCGGGACCGCCCGTGACCGCGTGCGCAACGATCAGTGTCATTCCGTTGCCGGTGTGGTACATTGTCACGCGACTTTGGTGTCGACGTGTATGACGCGTGGCAATATGGTTCGCGTTGCGAATGATATTTTAAACTTTTTTAAATTGTGACAAGATAGCACAACGGCGGCGACCGGCGGAATTTTGCGTTGGCTCGAAATGCCAACAAAAATGGTTTAGCAAGAAGTGGAAAAAAAATGGTGCGAGCAAACGCCACAGAGAGTCCGCTGTTGACAGATATTCGGTTACGGATCATCACCAAAATTGGCAGCTGGGGAGCGCTAGAGAGATAGTGTGAAATAATTGGAATTTGTGGATTACGCGTTGAGGGCACGTGGGATTCGCTCTTCTGACAGGGATAGAAATTTGTCACTATTTGCAAACACATGTTGACGAATCTGGGTGATTGTTTTTCGGTTAAATAAGAATAAAAAAGCTATCATTGACGTTTCTACATGACTGAGGGACATCTTCTGGGTACTGAAAACTTTTCAATAGGGCGTAACCATGGATGTAAACAAACAGCTCCTTTCGCTCAAAAACAACGTAAACAAACCCTTTTGACTGTGTTACATCATTTTATGGATATTATCTAGTAAATTTGACGTCCTGGACTTCCCATTCTTGAAGTACTTCTTTCTGTTACAGATTGTCTTCTCCGCCCAACATTTATTTGCTTACGACCCCCACCCGTCCCAGAACCGTTCAACCAAACCACACTGCCCCGGACAGCTTGGTCAACCTCTTGCCCCGGGAACAGCTGTTCCGACCACCCCGCGCCCAGATTTATGTCTATTTGCATTAATATTATCAAGTGTGACAGTTTTATTACATTAAATATCTTCTTCTTCTTTCCTCGGCTCGGTTGGTCGGTCCTGCGCCCTCCGGGAATGTCAGTGCCAAGTGCGCGCACACTTGGCAAATTTATGCCCAACTTGAAGTCAGGACCCGCAAGACGGAGCAGCAGAACATAAATTAGAAAATATGGTAGCACGTTTAATTTTATCGTGTCCTTCCGCTGCTCCACCCCCCTCCGGGAAGTCGTCTCCGATTACCAGTGGACGCCCGCCCACAGCTCCGACAGTGGTCAGTGGCTCCAAGTTGTTTGCACTTTGTACGAGAGTGGACTCTTGTTAGGGGAAAAAACGGGGGCAAAAGTTTCGTTCACATTGTTGGTGATGATGATGATGGGCGGCGGCCTTCTGTTACGGAGAGAGGATGAGGTTCTTTACGTGCCAAGTGGCTTCATAAACTTGAAAAGTTACGAACAAACTTGGGCGGAGAACGATATTAATTGATCGGTTGGTAGAAGTTGGACCTATAGACAGAGGTGTTATGATGAACGAGCGTTTCGTTGAGTGGTTTGAATTACAACTAGCCGGTGAGGAATGGGTGAGATATTGAACCAGGGGGGATTCGTTTCAAACGGATCCCATAACTGTCAGTTTGTTGATATTATGCCGACTGTAATTGATTAACTTTTCCGAGAATCTTAGAGCCTTGGATTCATAAAGACAATTGGATTCTCAGAGCCTCTAAGACATTTAAAGGCTTACGAAATCTAGGAGACTCTCGGATTCTTAGAGAATATCAAGTTCTTAGAATCTTTTCGACTTTCATAGAATATCGAATTCTTAGAAAGTCTTGGAATCTCGGAGATCCTCATACATTTGGAAACTTTCAAAATTTAAGAGACTTTTGAATTCTTAGAGATTCTCGGACTCTTTTTAGACACTTCTCGGCCTCTTAGTATCTCTCGGACTCTAAATATCTCTAGGACTATAAGTATCTCTTGGAGTCTTCAAGTTGATAGTCTTAGTATCTCTCGGACTCTTAGAGACTCTTAGACTTATCTTCTAAGAATCAATGTTGATGCCTTGATGCGTAGAGACCAGCCGGACCCTAAGATGACAGTTTTTGTGAGTTGCGCGTATTCACCGACAGATGGCAAGTGGGCCTAATCGGAGTCCGCCCATTAAATACGCAACTCAAAATTTGCATGGGAAACTTTAATTTCGTGACGGCTTTCGCGGCACGCTCATTGTTCTAGACTAATATTTGAACGTGGCGTATCTCTAAACAAGTTTTTTAAGAAAATGATTCCAGACTGCTTATTTTGTCGTTTTAAACCGAAACAAGGCTAAAACTATATTTATTTGAACTATTCGCCATTTTCAAAAGTATGGCTAAATAATGTCGAAGGCCACCATCTTAGGCCCACTGGGCCCACAAAAAGGGGTACGCTCAGTTTGTTTGGGAGCTGTCAACATGTTCCCGGGCTGGTAGAGACCGTCGAAATTGGAGACTCTCGTACTCTTGGACTCTTCGAGAATCGAGCATTCTTAAAGATTTTCGAAATCTTAGAGACAGTTGTATATTTTGAGAATCTCTGACGTTTAAAGACTCTCTTATTCTTGGTAGAAAAAAAACGGATCTTTATGAAATCTTGGACTTTAATAGAATAGCGGGTTCTAAGAGATTCTTCGACTTTTGGAGATCCTCAGACTTTGCAAACTGTCAGAAACTAAGAGACTTTCGAGCTCTTAGAGATTCTCAAACTCTTAGAAACTATAGGACTCTAAATATCTCTCGGACTCACAGTCAACGATGCCAGATTATTTTATGGGAGATCTGTATTTTCTTAAAAATAAATCTGTATTTTATCTGTATCATGTCAAATTCGAAGCCACAGAACATATTTTTGAATTTTGAACAGCAGATTTAAGCTTTTTAATCATATTAAAGCATAATTCAATTACTAAATTGTTGAAATTTTTAAATTAAACCATTAAAAAAAACTGAATATACAGATTTTTTTTAATTTTTGGGATCAAAAAATCTGAATTATACAGATTTATCTGTATATCTGGCATGGCTGCTCACAGTATCTCTTGGACTTTAAGTATTGAAAAACGGGGAACCTTCAGACCTTTAGACTTTTGGAAATTCGCGAACTCTTATAGACTTTTGGACTAATAGAGACTCTCCGATTATTTTTAGATTCTTGGACTCTTACAGTCTCTAAAAATCAAACTATTCTTGGACTCTTGGGGTTCTCTTAGAATTATAGAGACTCTTGGAGAATCTAAGACTCTTGTATACTCTCAGATTCTTGAAGACTCTCGAACTCTTATAGTCTCTAAGAATCAAACAGACTCTCGGACTATTTGAGTTTCTCGAACTGTTAGACACCCTCAGATTCACGGGGACTCTTAACGATTCCCGGACTCTTAGAGTCTCTAAAAATCGTAGAAGAATCTCGGACTCTTAGAGAAGTTCGGAGGCTCTCGGTCTTCTAGAATATCTAAGAATCATAGATTCTCGGATTGCAAGACACCCTTAAAAGCTCTAACATAGAACTGTTGACGAATATCTTACTGTTAGAGACTCTTAGATTCAATGAGAGTCTTGACTCTAAGTCTCCAGGATTCTTGAAGACTCTAGAACTCCTAGAACCTCTACAACCCTACAGACTCTTAGAATCTTTAAAAATCTTAGAAAATTTTGAACACTCTTGGACACTCTCGGGCTCTTGAAAGATCTCGGACTTTAGAAGGCCCTCAAATTCTTAGAGACTCTTTAACTATTGGAGACTAACGGACTCGAAGACTCTCTATGAATCATAGAGACCTTTGAAGATTTTTGGATTCTTGAGACTTTTAGAGACTATCATACCCTACGAGATTCAGGGAATCTTGAAGTTTCTCGCACTTTTCTGGCCTGCGGCCCTCGAACTGGAGGTCGTCCCGCTAAACACCCACGAGATGACCGCACGTGCTGTACAAATTAATCAAATTGTCGAACCCGGACGAAACTAAAAAAAATCAATAGACTCTGTTCCTTTGCGTTCACCGCGAGGGAAAGGTAAAACCAACGTTGAAAGATTCCGCGCCTTGTAAGCACACAGAAAACGATACCGCGTGTGTGTTGTACCTGGCACCTTAACCGGTGAATGGTGAGAAGAAGAAAAAATCCCCCCAGCGCTTGAAATAACGAGAGGGAGCCAAATTGAACACGTCCCAGACTCGGCTCTTTGGATGTGTGTCTTCGAGTTTCCTTAATCTTTTCGCTGCGCGCCGCGGCTTGTTCAACCAGGCTTTTCCCGTGGACGGTTGTTGGACCCCTCCACAAAGGCCCGGAGCTTCCGACGAGCGAATCAATACGGTTTGCATTCACCAGCGTCGTCGTCGACGACGACGACGACGAACCCCGGTTGAATAGGCCGCGCACCGTCTTCATCGTCACCGTCGACACGGGGGCATCGAGATATTGGAGGACCTGTGCTGCTCCGGGTGTACCTTTTGCGAGCGAACACATATCCAGGGTTGTTACGGGAAAGTCGAAATAAAATCCGCGCCAAATCCGCGCCGACCGAAACCTCAATCCGCGCGAAATCTGCGCCATATAAAAAAAATTGCGACCACATTCAAGAAATGTTGTTTCCAAAGAAAAAACTAATACAGAAAGTATTTGATAAAAAAAATGAAACTCGTTTTATGTTTGAAGGAATGAAAGCAAAAAAATCCTTTTAAAAATACCTCAAGAGACGTCAAGAAAAGTGTCACCAAAAAAATCGTTTTTTGCAAATCAGAGGGATCCTACAATAATTTTGACCAATATAAACAAAATAGAAAATTATAAACCAATATAAACAAAATTTAAAAACCTAATAAATGAAATTTAACTTCTAAAATAAAAGCTCATGAAAACCAAAATCTAAAATTTTAATATGATTAAATTTTAGATTTCGAAATTCTCAAAAATTCTAAATCTATAAATTTTAATACAGATTGTATTCTAAATTCCTCACTAGAATTTCATTCCGAAACAAATTGCATTTCCCATATTTAAAATATTTTCTTCTAAGAATTTAAGAATTTAATAATTTAAGAATTTAAGAATCTAAGAATTTAAGAATTTAAGAATTTAAGAATTTAAGAATTTAAGAATTTAAGAATTTAAGAATTTAAGAATTTAAGAATTTAAGAATTTAAGAATTTAAGAATTTAAGAATTTAAGAATTTAAGAATTTAAGAATTTAAGAATTTAAGAATTTAAGAATCTAAGAATTTAAGAATTTAAGAATTTAAGAATTTAAGAATTTAAGAATTTAAGAATTTAAGAATTTAAGAATTTAAGAATTTAAGAATTTAAGAATTTAAGAATTTAAGAATTTAAGAATTTAAGAATTTAAGGATTTAAGAATTTAAGAATTTAAGAATTTAAGAATTTAAGAATTTAAGAATTTAAGAATTTAAGAATTTAAGAATTTAAGAATTTAAGAATTTAAGAATTTAAGAATTTAAGAATTTAAGAATTTAAGAATTTAAGAATTTAAGAATTTAAGAATTTAAGAATTTAAGAATTTAAGAATTTAAGAATTTAAGAATTTAAGAATTTAAGAATTTAAGAATTTAAGAATTTAAGAATTTAAGAATTTAAGAATTTAAGAATTTAAGAATTTAAGAATTTAAGAATTTAAGAATTTAAGAATTTAAGAATTTAAGAATTTAAGAATTTAAGAATTTAAGAATTTAAGAATTTAAGAATTTAAGAATTTAAGAATTTAAGAATTTAAGAATTTGAGAATTTAAGAATTTAAGAATTTAAGAATTTAAGAATTTAAGAATTTAAGAATTTAAGAATTTAAGAATTTAAGAATTTAAGAATTTAAGAATTTAAGAATTTAAGAATTTAAGAATTTAAGAATTTAAGAATTTAAGAATTTAAGAATTTAAGAATTTAAGAATTTAAGAATTTAAGAATTTAAGAATTTGAGAATTTAAGAATTTAAGAATTTAAGAATTTAAGAATTTAAGAATTTAAGAATTTAAGAATTTAAGAATTTAAGTTTAAGTTTAAGTAGGAATTTAGGAATTTAAGAATTTAAATTTTATTTGAGATTTTTTAGATTTCCGTTTTTTGTTTGTTTAAATTTTTAATTTTGGATTTCTTTTTTTATTTTTTTGGGGTTTTGAATTTCAGATATTTAAAACTCTGAATTTAGAAATTTCGGATTTTTTTAATTACAATTTTTGAAATTTGAAATTATTTTAAATCTGAATTACAAAAATTTTGATTGAAAAAAACTATTAAAATATAAAAAAAAGTTTCGAATTTTTGAAATTTTAATTTTTAATGATGAAGCATTAATTTTTGAATGTTCTGATCTTTTTATTTTTTGCCAAGAATGTTTAAATTTAGAAAAATATTTCTACGGGTAAATCCCATCTAAAATTCAAAGGCAAATTGAATATATCCACTATAAAATTAAAAATAAATAAGGTTAAAAAAACATTACTCAAATTCAAAAGAAATTACATATTCAGAGCCGAATATATTAAGAAATTAGTTAAGTATAGTAGAAATTTTATTTAGGAATCTCTCAACCATAAATTTAAAAAATAATCTCTACATAATCTTACATCTTAATTTTTCGAAAATACAAACAAACATTTTCAGAAAAAAATCTATTAATAAAAAATTGAAATTGCACTCAATGGAAAAAAAAACATATTCTCGCAATTCTTGATAATATTTTTTTTAATAACTTGAAAGAAATTCTATCTATTTATTTATCAAAATTGCCATCCGCGCGAAATCCGCGCCTGAACAAAATTAGTCAGCAAATCCGCGCCAAATCCGCGCTATCCGCGCGAAACGCGCCATCCGCGCGATCCGCGCCGTCCGTAACAACCCTGCATATCTAGCGCTTGCTTGTTCCCCTCGTAAGAGTTATTTCATCTTGGGCTGTATGTGTGACCAGCTTTTTCTCCTTTCGACGGTGCCGGCGGTGTCTGAGGCTTTGGAGCATATACGACGAACCGGAGAAGAAAGAGACCAAGAGGTCGGATGTACGGAAGTGAGCGCCACCACCGTCGGTACGGAACTCTTTGAGGTCCGTTGGATGATGATTTTTGGGGGACAAATCCAAAAAGCCAAATCGTAAAACAAGATAGAATCCAATTGAGAGGAAATTACTCTCAAACTGAAATTCAAGACTTCACAGTCTGTGCCTTTACAGTACCTATTCTCGAAGAACTGGAGAAGGTTCAACTCCAATTAATGCCCCCTAGTGAAAAGGATTTGATTAATAAATCAAGGTCGAGAGCGTTTTACTCTCAGTTTTCACCATTATCCTCTCATTCAAAATTGAGATCATTTTACTCTCGACCGCGAAAAAGTTCCCACTTCAGGTCGTCACGAGTTATCGCCCCATTCTACCCCGCCCAACCAACCAAGGAAACGCCGGAGGCTGCGAAAGCAGCACACAAAAAATATCAACCCGTCGTCGTCGTCGTCGCGAAGACCTGGACGGCCTCTGCATAACGGCCTCCTCTTCTTGCCAGAGAGTACATACGTTATGAGAAAATTAGGAAGCGACGGGTCGTTTTTTTTTTGCGCGCGCGGGGTCGGAGTTCCGGGTGGTCCCGGGGTGGGCGCGCACGGGGCTTTCCCGAAAAATCAATATCTTCCGCAACGGTGGCGGCGAAGAAGCCTTCGAGAGGTCCGGGCTGCTACCGAGGAAGAGGATGCTATTTTCGGAAGAGACCTCGGCTGTGGCGCAAAAGGTTGCGGTTGAAATCTTTGCACGGATTATGTGCGTCGTGGCTGGAGTGTGTTTCGGAGGTTGGGTTTGTGCTTTTTTTTTTGGTTTGCTGGAAGAAGCACTTTAATGTGATGTTTAAGGCCTTGTAAAGTGGTTGAAATGGATACGATAAAACGTGGCAGGTAGTTGCTTGTAGGTCGTGGGAAAAATCGGTACAAGACGGTTTGATTTCGGTTGTGTTATCACTGCAATTTTGGGGTTAATCCCAAATGAAAAGAAAAGTAGGACGTGATAAATTGTATTTTCAACGGAAATGCAACTGAAAGAAACACTAAAACAAACCGAGAGGAAGCGCTCTCAACTTAAAAGACAAATGAAACTGTGTAAGGAGCAATTTACTCTCAGATTCTTCCAAAAGATACACAGAAACCAACCAAGAGGAAAGAGCTCTCAACTTGATAGACAAACGAAACATTGTTAGGAGCCTATTACTCTCAGATTCTTCCAAAAGATACACTGAAAACAACCGAGAGGAAAGAGCTCTCAACTTGATAGACAAACGAAACATTGTTAGGAGCCTATTACTCTCAGATTCATCCAAAAAATACACTGGAACCAATCGAGAGGAAAGAGCTCTCAACTTGACAGACAAACGAAACATTGTTAGGAGCCTATTACTCTCAGATTCTTCCAAAAGATACACTGAAACCAACCAAGAGGAAAGAGCTCTCAACTTGATAGATAAACGAATCATTGTTAGGAGCCTATTACTCTCAGATTCGTCCAAAAATACACTGAAACCAACCAAGAGAAATGAGCTTTCAACCTGATAGACAAACGGAACAGTGTCAAGAGCATTTGACTCTCAAAACATATACTGGAACCTACCGAGAGAAAAATGTTCTCAATTTCGAAGATAGTGTAAGGAGCATTTTACTCTAAGATTCGCCAAAACAAATTTTCACCGTGTAAAACAAGTTTCTAACAAGATTCGATGCCAAGTCTTTTTTCTGACAGTTACATGTTTTATCAGTAGCGGCCACCATGACTTCACCAAATCCCGATCTAATAGAAACAATTACACCCCACCAAGCTCTTTCCGGTGCCGCCGCCACATTATGAAACAATTTTAATAAAGATTTACAAACACCGATTAGGGCGCGCCCTAGCCCCCTAAGCTACTACAAGGATCGCAGAAGTTAATGAAGAAAGCGCCGCCACGAAGAAGGGTACTTGTCCGCCTAATTATAATTTTATTTATGTGGCAATCTGCCGCCGGCACGGATTCGGGCCCAGGACTTGGAAGGTTAGCGATGAGAAAGAAGCGGCGAGCTAATTGTAACGGACGGTCAAAGTGGAGTGTGTATTTAGGCGCCAAGGACTAGGAGTTGGGATTAGCGGAGGGATTTCGTGGAGAAATTTGCTTTTTATGAGGGTCTATCCGAAGGTCGTCCCCAATCTCAACCCTTAAAGCTCGTCAAATGACAACCTGTTAGCCGACTCTTGACGTCAAGTGCAGAACAAGTTCATCAAGGTGCAATTCCTGCAACCTACTCCAACACCTCACAACTAACGACTTGTTCCGTAATGAACCAGCCTCCAAGCGCGAAAAGTACCTACTCCCAGTTTATGTTTCATCCTATCAAGTTACGGCAGCCACTGCTTCTTAATTATGAATTAGCACTTTATTTATAACACGAGCATGGTTTGGTTGCGCGCCCTCTGGTTGTTTGGACGCGCTGGTTGTTCTGTGTAACGAGAGTTGAAAAGACCACCGCGCGCGCGTACTTTCAAGAGAGCGTTTGTTTCCTTTTTCTGCTCGCTTCACTCTTGAAAGATCTTTGTACAGCGCGCGTCGAGTGATACTCCTTTCAAGCCAATTTCGGTGAGCTTGTACTGAGCAGCAGCAGCAGCTACCTGTGGAGGTTGTGCTGGCTTGGTGCATGGAGAACTCGCTTTGAAACAAAACAAAACTCAGTGATGCGAAGCCCACGCTCTAGCGAGCAGTTGCGAGCTGCTCGCGAGCCTGTAAAATTACCGAAAAAATAATTGTTTGAGTTGAAGTTGTAAGCTCAAACTAAAAGAGAGCATTTGTTTGCTCTTTTTGCAAATCTGAGAGCTCAGAGTAGTAATGCTCATGCTCTAGCGAGCAGTTGTGAGCTTCTCGTTCTCGCGAGTAAATAGAACTCGTTAAAAATATTGTTGAAAAAACGCCCCAAAAAATCACAATAACAATACAAGTGTGCTCGCGATTGTCGCAAAAATAGAGTTCTTGTCAGCTCCTTTTGCCACTCAGAAACCTCAGTATTGAAATGCTCAAGCTCCAGAGATTTTATGCGAGCTGCTCGTGCTCGCGAGCAAACAGAATTTCTATTGTTATTTTTTTTATTTTGAATGAGAGTGGGGAGCTCAAACATGATGAGAGCAATAAAAGGAGCACTCATTTGCTTTTTTTTGCAACTCTTTCAACTCAGTGTAGAGATGCTCATGTCCTACCGAGTTGCTCGTTGTCAAGAGCAAACTGATTTCGTAAAAATATTGCCAGTTTTTAAGAAGATAGATGTGCTCAACAATAAATACAGCAAAACAAGTGATATTCGCTTTTTCATGCTTCAAGCATCTTAAAAAACAGTGTTATGATGCCCAAGCTCTAACGAGCTGCTCTGAGCGGCTCGTTCTGGAGTTTTCAGTTTTGTTAGCGAGAGAAGGGATTGCTCCCAAAGAGAACTAAAGAATACTATTTTGTTCAGCAAACGTCAAAAAATGCGTCAAGTCACCACCAACGCGACGAGCGCCAAGCTTGTTGCTCCACTGTGTAACCATGCATGTATAAAAGAAGAGCAAAGCGTCGAGAAATAGTTGGCAATTAAATTAAAATGGCAATATGTCAGGTTCTGGAGCGGCGCCGCCGCTCATCTGGAACTTGGAAGTTGAAGTCGGTGCTCATCGCAGGTGTGACGATTCTCTCGAGTAGCAATTAAGGCCATTCGAGTGAGAGGTGAGAGTTACAGGGCTCTCTTAGTCTGTGTCGCATTCAGTGAGTGGGCTCTTGACGGTGGCCGTCTATGTAGGACGCAGTCTTCATCCGGGGTAATCCAAAGAAAAGTAATTAAGTACTTTTCCCGCGCGACGGCATCCGACTGCACCTGCGGTGAGCTATGAGCAGCCCGGGGCAGCAGTTGAGCTGCGTTAATCATTTCACTACTTCCATCATTCCAGGAGGCCAAGCAGCTACAGGTAGATTGGGGTAGTTTGTCAAATGACGATTTTAATCTCATTTATGATGCTCTCAAAAATAAAATTCTCTCAACTGTCAAAATTCTAACCTTAAAAAACGAGCTGTCAAACCTGCTCCAACAGTTGTCTAACTACCCACGCTCGTGAACTACATCATCGTTTTGCCGGAGGTTCGTCAGATGATGAGATAGACAAACGTGCCTCTCTAAACTGTCGGATGCATCCCGTTGCTTTCTCCCGGGTGGTAGGACACCGTTTTGGGCGCAGTGGCATCGTTGACGCAGCCCAGGTTGGCTCGATTACCGGAAGTTGGAGAGATTTCACGCCCGGTTAGCAGCCTCCAATTACATCGTTTCGTTTCCGGAGCTAAGCTCGACTTCGATGCTAGCATGGAATTATCCCAAAAAAATCGTTTCTTCGTGGAAAATGACCAAAAATATCTTCACGGAAGTTTCAAAATAATATCAAAGAGTGAACGAAATTCTGACATTTTCTTAGACACCATGACGTTAATCGTCACCGAAAAGTGACATTTTTGCGATCAAAATTTCTCATGATAATCTTGAAATGATTTGAGCATTCACCGATATCTCGCGTATGAGAGAAGAATGACTGAGTCTCTTTCAAATTACTTTCTCAGTGATAAAGCTTCTTCCATCTTCAGTTGTAAGAATTTCAATGTCCAAATTGAACACACAAACATGTCAAAATCGATTGAAACAAGTTTTCCAACAAAAAAGTCAGACATTCTACAATTTTTATGCATTATTAAACTCTTGCAAAGCGCTTTCCAATAAATAAAACTACAACTAGTGGGAGCAAACAAAAACGGAGCAAAATGGCGCGCCAAATTTTTCACCATCTCCTCACCCAGCATCTCAGTTCTCGGGTCAGTAGAACATCTGCTCTCCCGTCGTTCCCGTCTAATACTGAGGGGGTACTGAGTTGGAGGAGAAGTGGCGGGGAAATCGTCTGGAAAATTCTGCCACCACACACAAGCACACAAACCGGTGGAACCGCCAGAATGGTTTCAGACTCAATGAAAGTAGTGAAAAAAAAAGGAAACCAAAAGAAAAGAAAAAAAACGCAACTTGCAACAATGTGTGCAGCGCAGAGTGACGCGACGGGGAGTTTTCCGAAAGTTTTTCTTTTCGATTTTCCACGTGGCTTTGGTGCGAGAGTGTGTGTTGCAAAGGCCATAGTGTAATCATACAAAGCAGGAGGTGAAACTTTGGGAGACGAAACTTTCTTTAAACATTGCTCTTTTGGTACTTCTCACGTGGCATCGTTGGAATTTTGCTGTCAAAAAATAGCTGTCAAAATTCAAAGAAGTACACTAAAATTCACAATTCATTTGAAAAAAAAATGCTGAAAATCTCAAATAACTGAAAAATATACATCTCTGTACCGAAAACGAGACCAAATGAAATACGGGAAAAATCTTGCCCGAAATCTCAAAAGAACATTAATGAGAGATTGATATTTGCACGAATCCCCCACTATCTTATTTACTTAGTAAAACATATTCTTAAAGCTTCTGTTTTGTTTACAAACACTTGCTACTGTACATACAACAGCGTTTGACGTTTTACCAGTGAATGCATTAGTGAGATCGATGTTTCTGATATCTTGCGAGAGAGAAAGAGATGAAAGAGATTCTCTCAGTGAGTGCTCTCCTCTCTCTCTCTCGCAAAATATCAGGAAATTTGATCTCACTAAGACATTCGCTGGTTAAACGTCAAGCGCTGTCGAATGTTAGTAAATAAACTAAAACCAGTGTTTCTCATGCATCTATCGTTCTCTCATACTTTCAGAGATCTGTTTCGATTTTCGGCAGTGAGAAAAGTTCGTAGACGAAATTTCGACACAACTCTATCGCTGCACTCCTCACTGTGCAGCGCTCAGAATCTCCCCCCTCTTACAAGTGCACCTCTACGTCATCTTGCTATTCTTCCGAGCGTCTCTCGTTTCAAAATGAAAAATACAAGTTTTCACTGCTCGCGAAAGAGCAGCAACCGCAGCAAACTTTCTGTTTTGCTTCTCGTAAGAAAAAAAAAACATAAAGAAAAACTAAACGGCACTGGCGGGAAAACCCACCAAGTGATACCACGTGATAGCGAGAAAAAAAGGTGAAGGGCATGGAAAGGTCTTTTTCCTCGCAAAGTTGAGGGCATTTTCCCGCGACGTTGGCACCGAGAGCGGTAGGGAAACGTAAAACTTTCCCATCGGGGTGAAAGCGATTCGGTTATTGAATTTTATTTAGAATTGATTTTTTTTGTTTGCTTGTTTGCGAAGCGGTGACGGTAGAGTTGTTCTTGAGCGTGAAATTTAAGTATTCGACTCACAATCACTACTTTTTCGATTTTAATAAGTAAATATGAAATCGCTGTTTTAACTTAGGGACCTGATTTTTTTTACAGTGGTTCTCAAGAATGTACACTACATCGTGATGTTTTTGGTTTTTCAAATTTCGTTGAAATTGATTGAAAAAACAAAAAAAACTAGTCGTGTGTCAAGCCATGGTAAAATTGCAAAAAAGGACGTTCCCCTTAATCGACGTGACAATATACAGCATTTTTTATAGTTGTAAAATATTTGTATGTATTCATAGTACAACCAAAAAGCACTGGCAAGTGTTAGTGAAAATGCTATCACGCAACTGTCAATGAGAGTGCAAAAAGCGATGCGTCTGAAATGAAGATGTATTAGTGAATACGCATGATTGAAGCAAGAGAGTTTTCTTTTGTTGACAAACGCTCTTCTGTGAAAACAAAAGAAAAGTTGTGGTCTCATTTCATATAATTTCTGACGATAAAGGAGCTGTTTAAGTACACATAATTTGGAAAATTGGTAGCTGTTTGTGTACCGTTCAATAATTGGCAAACCTGTTAAGCGAGTAACAGCATGTTTTCGCTCCTTCGGCACGCCAAACTGTCATTAGTGGCAAGGATCATTAATTCGGTATCCACTTACCTCAATCACCCAAGAATCGTTTATTGCTCACCATTTCGAAATATACAGAACAAAAAATAAATTTAAATAATGATACTCACTAAGTCCACACATTTCAATTAAAACCAACCCTTTCGTTCTCCTCTCTGAGCAAGGGTAGAATTAACTGCGCAAAAAAGTCATCGTCGTCGTCAACGATCCAGTCCCGAATCCAGCCGACAAGTTGCGCTGCAGCGTGTAAACGTAAACAAGTCACACGAACTCACACACAAACGCTCCGCTCAGTCGCGCCGCTTCGGCTAATTGTGCACCATCAAATTAGCTAATAACATGCAAGAGATTCTGCGCCTCGTCTGCTTTGCAGCCGCTCTCTTTGAGTCGGAACTAACGCTCACGTTTTCGCTCGGGCTTGTTTGAGCAGTTCGCAAACATGTGCGGCGTTTTGCATACACGTGAGCGGAATTGAGTTTGAGTGGGTGTGTGTTTTTTTCTCTCAAATCTCAAAAAGAGTTTTGGAGTCGCAGTGGGAGCTGGAGTCGGAACCAGTGGAGTCTGAGCTTCTTTAGAATCTGTAGCAGGAGTTGACATACTCTAAGAAAGAAATGTTGAAATTAAGATTTTGATCGTAATTTCGTGGATATCTCAGAATGAGTTTTGAAGTCGGAGTGGGAGCTAGAGTCGATCTTTTTGAATATCTGTTGTAGGAGTTGACTTAATCTGAATGGTACGCAAGTTGTGGTTTGGTCTAGACGGCTGCAAACTGTCTACTTCATAAAATTAAAGTTGTGATGGTTATTTTGAGGATATCTCAAAATGAGTTTTGAAGTCGGAGTGGGAGTTGGAGTCGAAATCAGTAGAGTCTGATCTTTTTGAATATCTGTAGTAGGAGTTGACATACTCTTCGAAGTCGGAGTCGACCAACTTTGAACAACTCTGTACAGATGTTGTTGTTGAAACCGGACAGCTAGAGGCCAACTCGTAAAAAAACTCGACTCTACAGATAATGAAGATGCCTCAAATTTTTAACCCTCTCATGTGTAATTGTAGAAAAGATCAAATCAACCAACTGCTGTGAACACCCAACCATTAGCGCAGTTGTGAAATTCTAACTATTTAGCGCTAATGCTATCCAATTTGTTCTGACAACCTGTTGCGCGGGGCCCGCGCTGTGAAGCCTCAACCAGAGGACCAACCCGCTAGCAGCCCAACGCAGTAATTACCATCAGGTATTGATTCACGAGGGGTACTCATTTGGAATAAACAATTTATGCTACGCTCGCTCTCTCTCTCCCTCCCTCTGTATAGAGTTATTACGGCTATCCGAGCCTGCCGAAGGTGTACCACTTCTTCGACCCCGGCATCTCTTCCCTACACTTCGATGGTAATGGTTGGCGCGTGAGGAAAAATCGAATGAATTATGCCCGGCGTGCCCCGCTCGTCAGGTCGGGCTTCAAGTCGTTATCCGACGACGCGTCTAGAACTTGGATCTACAGAGACAGGCTGCGGCAGTCGCGAAGTCGCGCACGCGGATCCGCTATAGAGATATCGAGTATTTATGTAAATTATGGCTTGGAAGTAAATATTTATAAGATTAATTGTGTGCCAACCCACCACCGGAGAGCGCGGTCGGGACTGCGGAAGGTCGAGTGGCGGTGACGGTTTTTGCGACTTGGTGAAGTTGGGTATGGCAGATTGATTCCGTGGAGCCATTTTCCAGCGGGAGGTGGGTTGGGCGCCAGAAGTTTGAACAAGATTGAAAAATTACTGTGCCTTGTGAGGCAGGACCAGTAGCGGTCGTTGATTGAAATTAGGGTGGGACACGATTTGTGGGGGTGCGCTGTGGCCGACCAGATTGAGAGGTTCTAGATGGAGCCACTTATTGGACCTTAGTGTTAATAAATGCGAATACTGATCACTTATTTTGGGATACCTTGGAAAGTCTTTTGTGTAGGTATGTATTCAACCAATCCAATAGCCGTAGGCCGGCTACGAAATTATGGGAAAGTATATTTTGCATCAGATTTGATTTTGGCTGATGCAGAAACTGTCCAACTTCAAACGAAACTTATTTGGGGATACTGTGGAGATTTTCCCTTATCCCCTTAAAAAAGTGGAGGTTCAACAATTTCCGTCATCTAAATCCCTTTTTTTGTCCCTAGTGTCCCTGGAAAATCTTGTCCCACGACTTTAAAACGTACTCCAGACTACTCGTCCCATGAAACCGTTGAAAGTTGTTCTGTTACCAGCCACATAAATAGGAAAAACCGCGGCAAATAACACCATACCACGCATCCCATCAAATTCTCATTAAAACCATCTCTAAACAGTCAACAGTTCTGTACCGCTCAAACCACCCAAGCAGCAGCAAGTACTCTCCACAGCATTCACACATACTACCGAGTACAGCAAAAAGCGTTTTGTTGGTTGAGAGTGTTTATTTATAAACAACCCAGAGTAATTAAAATTAGATTTCCTCGCAGAAAGAGCACCCACAGACTACGACGACGACGACTTTCGGAGGTTCTTCCACAAATCAAGAACCACGCTTCCTCTCTCTAGCATTCAAAGAACCACGGCTAGTCAAAACAACTAGAGAAAAAATCACGCTCACACGCGACTCGCGCGCGTTTTCCTGATCATGACCTTGAACGACTCACAGCGCTGCGACGCCACCAGGGTTGTTTATGTTTTGATTTTGCTCGAATTTCGCAGTTGTTACGAGGCATCGTCACCACGAGTCACGTGTCACCGTTACCGATACGGATCGTGCCCGAGCTTGGAGACGCAGTAAAACCAACACAGCTGTGAACACTGCGGTAGAGGGGGCTCTGATGATTTGATAATTGTTCAATCATACAAAACAAAAAGGGGGTCGACGGCGAACCCCTTTTGGTCCGGACGTGCACATGCAGCTCTAACGATGCATTCAGCTCGGTACACGGAAAAACTGAAAAAAGCAAATGCAAAAAAAAGTCATCGGTTACTAGGATTGAACTCGCCTTACCCCAACAATACAGCTGTCAAAAAAATTGAACAGCTAAAACACGCGTTTTTCCGTGTTCGTTCACAACGCGGGATCATCACACAGTGATACAAAACATGAAAGTGAAAGACCTGAATTCATCTGTCAAGCGCACAAGTACACGGTCGGTGGTGATGCAACTGCGTAATACACCGCATCGATCCGTCCGAGAGCTGGAAAACATCCACGTGGAAGACGTCATCCACTTCAAAAGTCATCCCCGACAGTCCTTTGAAGTATCGATATGCTCCGCGAGAGGGTGCGCGGGTCGTCCAGGGGTCGAAGCGAAAATAAAGAAGAAGCACATTGTTTAGCTGAACACACACACACACTGACACATGTGAAGCGAGTACATGTAAACAAACAAAACGTGTTCCGATGAAAGCGAACACGCTGCTGCGGTTCACAGCTCTCGGAACTTGGAAGAAGAAGAAGAAAAAAAAAATAGCAAACAGCATTCTTTTTCGCTTTTTAATTATTCATAAATTTGCACCACTGCGCACCACATTCCGGTGCAAACAAACAGAAGTTTAGTCGAGGGAGGCGGCTCGATTCTGGATCGATATTGTGAACACACGTTGGGCACTGCTGGCCGGGCAGGCCGGTTTTGCGTCGTTTCAAACTGGGGGTGAGATATTGGAACTCTCCAATTCGCGATGCAGCGATTGTTTTGACAGTTCGGTTCAATTCCAATTCATAAGTTCATGGTTAGACAAATAAAGTTGAAACTGTTTTGAAATAGATAACAAAACTACACACAAAACAAAAATCTGTGACATTCTGTGACAGATTTTGATCTGAAAGGAGGTTATGTATCTCGGCCTCACTGTCTCCCAGTCACGCCATTCTAGCAGGATTGTAGCAGAGTTCTTACAGAGCTAGATATTCTTACAGCAATCTAGCAAAATTGTTCTACCGTTCTATCAGGATTCTTACAGAACCAATTTTTTCACTTTTGGATATGTTTTTGGTGAAAAAATGCCATCTTTTGGGGTACCGTCGACAGCGGTAACATTGGGTCTGGGGGGTGAGATTGGGTCATACAAAAATGCTAATATTTGTAAGTTGTCAACGTAAATTTGACATTATTGCGAATTAAAAAAATAGATTTCTATATCACCAAAATAGTATAATAATTTTAACACTCTAAAGTTAACTTTTTTCGATATTTTTTCTATTTTTAGCTTGTTTAGCAAATCATTTTGAGCATCATTTGTTCTATGAAGTATATACACTTTTCTTGGTTTATGTTTCTCTTGTTTAATTATTAGGATTTCAAATTGCATTTATCTTATTGAGTTTATGTTTGTTTCTGATAGTATTTCATTGCATTTTGCCTTTTTAGTTTTTTTTCACCCCCCGTCAAAGTTGGCTACCAGGGGGGGGAACCAGGGGGCAAATTTTTTTTTTCAAAAAATTTCAAAATATCGATGGAAATTTAATTAATGGAATCAATTTCAAATGCAATCTCCGGCGTTTACAATTATTTTTAGCATGTTTGGGTTGATTTAAGAATCTTTTGATTTTTTGAAAATTTCGATGTTTAATATCACAAAAAAAATGTTCGCTGAAATTTTTGTTTTTGAAAAATCTTACATTTCTTGAAAACTAATGGTTGCAAAACAACTGAACTAGTGTAAAATGCATTTTCAAATAGTTTCGATTTCCATATTTTTTTTTTTCATTTTTCGCCGCCGAGGAACAAACACTTTTGAAACAATTTGCATCGTAACAGTAACTATATTGACTGTTTTCCCGTTCTTCTATAGAATAATACCAATATCAGTCTGGAACATCACAAAAATTACTACATAATAATTTTTCATTATAATAAAAAGAATGTAAGTAAAAATAACACACCAAAAGTTAACATTGAAAAATTAAATTAAAAGGCAGTCACAAAAAAGTAAAACATCCAAATCACAAATTTTCTATAATTTTAAGAGTTCTTCTTTCCAATGCTTTCCAGAAATCAAAAATTGGTCCAAAAATCATGTCTAGCGACGGGTTTGGGTTGTACAGGGTTGAAAGACAAAGCAAATATTATATTCTAATTTTAATTGTCAAAAAATGCATGTATCGTGAATCGTTCGAATCGTTCAAATTAAAATATTTTCAAAATTTTCAATTCAGCTTTAACATCTGAAAAAACACTTATTTTTTAACATATCAATTGTTAGAGCTGATTTGAATTGAATAATTTGAATTTGAAAAAAAAAATCGAAAAATCGGAGAATTTGTTTGTTTAGGAAATTTATAAAAAAAATCTGGATTTTCTGAAAAAAAAAAACATCAGTGATGGTCAAGTTTGGTAATGACTTCTACTAGTGAAAAAGCTATCAATTCTCCAAAAAAAGTGGGGGCAAACCAAGTTATTTGCATTGAAAAACTTGAAAAATCGATTATAAACCAAACAAATAAATTCTTTTAAGTATTTTGAATAATTTTGAATTTGTGGACTACCGATTTTTAACAGTTGTTTTGAATTCCGGATTTTTTTCCATAAGGTATTGATATTTTGCTATTTTTATAGGAACTTAACTGTAATGCTGGTTAAAGCACACTTGTCTCCAAAAAAAGCTTGAAAATTGAAGTTCAGTATTTGTTTGGTCCTTCGTCGTCCTTGACTCGTTCAACCAGGGACAAAAACATAAAGTAAAATTTTACCAGTCTAATTTAAACTAATTGAATGTTCACCTGGTTCTAATGTATAATTACAAATGTTTTATAAAATTATTTAATAATGGATTTTGTAACAAAAAAAATTAGTTTTGCATCAATAATTTCATAGAATTCCCCTTTTCACACATGCTTTCATCGGAAATGTTGCATGTCAACTTTGAACGAGTTCGGTTTGAATATAGCGTCAAAAGTCATTTACTATAATCAAAATACAAAAAAAGTTTTCGCACCGTACACAGTAAAAAAAATCATGGTAATATTTCACCCGGGGAGGTGTACATTTCTTACGTCTGAAAATATGTGCAATTCTTCTGAAAATGTGTAATTTTACCGCTTTTCTTTTGTAATGTCACTTTTTCAATCTAAATTGAGGTAAAATTACATATTAAAAGAGGTAAAAATCAACATTCCAAAATTACACCTTCAAAATTTACACATTTTTTTACTGTGTAATGGCCACACAAAAGGGACTAAACTAATCGTTCCCAAATTTTGTGAATTTGTGAATTGAACTCAAAAACTCCTGTACTAACTAAATAGGGTCCTAAAGCCCTATGTAAATGTTTAGGTACAACGGAAAAAACACACTTAAAAAAACTTATAATATAGGAAATGTTACTAAAAAACACAGCCAAATTTGACCCCTCAAAAAAATGACATTCACATAAAACAAGTCAAACTTTCAACCCTTAAATTTTCTAAAATTTTAAGAGTTCATCTTTCCAATGCTTTTTAAAGATCAAAAATCGTGTACACAGCAGCACAATGAAAAAGTGGAATTTTGGATTGAAAATTGTGTTGATTGAATACTACCTCTTTTTGAGTAAATTTACCTAAAGTAATGTGTAAAAATGTGAAATTAAACAGAATTTGAAGAAAACTTCACCAGTTCCTGATGTAAAATCTCACTATTTTTCACTGTGACCGATGTATTGGATTGATGTTAATTTTACAAGAGGGCAATTTTTTTGGACGTACTCCGTGCTATTTTGATAGAAAGGCTTTCATTAAATGTAGCAAAATCAAGATGATATTTTCTGCAATCTTATTCTCACGTGGGTTGATGAGATTGAAAGGACAGACACCCTGTCAACAATCCTAACCTCTTCGTTTGTTTACATCAATTAAAATCGTGTTTTTCAATCTCAAAATTTTGATCAGAACGCAATCCATCAATATCTGATGAGCTTCACACGCAATGTAACGCAATCTGAACCATAACACCTCACATTTAATAGCTTTTCGATGATGGAAATCGATTTTCTGACAGACGTGTGGAGCTGTGTGAGACACGCGTTTGTCACTCCTTCACCAGGTGGAGCACGGTGGTATTGATATCGATGTAATTTGAAGTTATTTGTTTGCTGATTTTCGTTGAAAATGGGTTTGAGAATTCAAAATGGAATCAAAGTTTCTTCTCAACTTTTAACCCCACCGTGTGACCCCTCACCTTAACCGCGCTTCCGCTCCCCGGCGTGAAGATTCGTGGCCAAAGCCGACTAAACTTTCACATTCCGTACGACGCTCGCTCGTGCGGGTGGTGTCGTTTCCGTACACGCTTCCGAAAAGGTCGACGTCGTCGACGGAAGAATAAATTCTAATAAAAATTCAGCTCTTCCAACTGTTTGCGGTTGGGGGTGTTACACTGTGAAAAATGCCACTGTGAAGAGTGAGGTTAGGTCAGCAACAGAAGCTGTTACACCTTGTCGTCAGGGATTGACGATTTTCGGTGTGAAGCTTGTTTGCGCGACGGAAACTTTTTTGCCGGTGTAACCTCAGCGCGAGGCCGGAGGAGAAAATTTATGCTAATTATTTCGCGCAGGAATGCCGGTTCCACCGCCAGGGGTGGCCACCCACAGCTCCCAACATCCGAGAGAGAGAGAGGTCGGCACATGAAACTGACACCGGAAAGAAATGAGGTTAGTTGCCCGTTGGAGGTACTTGTGACCGCAGGGTAATTTGCTCCAGTTGGAAAGTCACGACCACGGGCAGCTACAAATTGCCAATTGCGCGAAGAACCAACTGTCGAACGTTCTGCCCAGGATGTCTTCTCACGATCTTTTTTTTTTTTGTTGCTCTCCTCCCGAAAAACCTGCTGGAGACATCGTTGCAGACCCCGCGGAACGTGACAAATTAGGCGGCCTCCCCGTGGGTCTCGGAGTCGTGTGTTGGCGGCATGGGTTTCAATTGGTGCTAGAAGAGCGCGCTAGAGTGGGCTGCATGAAGCCGTCGCAGGTTTTGGAAGTTCAAGAACTCGCCACACAGAAGTCATTGACTTCTTAATGACCGCGAGCGTGACTTCTGTTGGTCTTCCGCTTTTTTGTTCGGTTTCCACAGCTTGCTGCGATGGGAAACTCTTGACAATGGAACTAGATTGACGTTTGATGAGGTTTGGTTTCTGGAGGGAACCCGGACCTATCCAGATCAACAGTGGTTCATAATCGAAAATTTCCTCGAAGGTTCATTGAGTTGAGCTTCTTTAGATATCTTAGTCGCCGGTTACCCAATCACTCATCAAACCGTTGCACCACTTGCTCTAACCCGACAAAGGTCAGTCCACCGCGTCGTCCTCGGGTCCATTTCACGCCGTTTACGCTGCATCGTCGCGTTGAAATCCGTGATATTTCGAGGTGTTTTCATTTCGCACATATGCTGCGTCGTCGTCGACGACCGTGTCTACCCCGTCGGGCCGGCCATAACCAGTTGAATCGTGTCGACGACGACGACGACGACCATAAAGCATGACACCCTCGGACTCCGCACCCTCTACCGTCGAACAAAACCGCACTCAAGGCAAACAACCGACACACAGGACGACGACGACGCTAAACGACCACGTCTATTGGCCGTGTTTATCCCATGTTTGCGTTATTAATCGGTAATTACAAAGGACGCAGAAGGTACACCTTCTAACTATAACCCTTTCGACGGAGAGCTCGCCGTAGAACACGTTGCTTTGCATGGCGTGGCGTGTGAAAAATCAATAGTCATCGTTGATTGCTCCTTGGGAACCCTTGCTCCGCAAGGAGCAAGTCACGTTCAAGGGGCGTTCGTGAGACTGTGGGGCGTGGCTTCAATTACTGTAATTTTCGGTCCAACTCCTCGAGCGCCGCCGACTACGACCGTCGACGGTGTCTTCAAGGACATCCAAGTAACCAGAGTTGGCATTGAAATCAACTCGACCACGACGCAGCTGGTGAGGAATCTTTCGAGGGAGAGCAGCAGCAGATGATATAGTTTCTTCATCTGCCGCTTGATACCGTCGGCGGCTACCTTCGGGAGATCCGCTCTTTGTTATTAATCCAGGTCTGGTTAGTTGTTCGTTTCCCCCTTTCTTGACACGGTCGGTTTCCCTCCCGGCAAGTCGGAGATTTTAATCTTGCCAAGGCTGCTGGCACCAGCGTGAACGTACTCTACACCGCGCACCGTCGAGGCAAGCTGCAAGCCTTTTCTTCAGATGAGCCGAGCTGGAAAAAAAGGATAATTACGAAATATCCGCACACAAGCGCGCGCCTGCAACGCACACAGCCACAGTCGGATAAATCTTTTATGCTGGTCCTTGGAGAGCATTGCGTTGCTTTCGCATAGGGCTTGGAAAGGACACTGGAAGGTCGTCGTCGACGACGACGACGAGCAACGACGCATTAAACCAGGAAGGTGCTGTGTCCTATCCCTCGCCTAGACCAGACCAAAATCCATGATAAAGCTGTCAGACCAAATCTGTCAGACCAAGACTGTCAGACCAAGACTGTCAGACCAAAGAGCAAAAAGTAAACAATCTTGGTCTTCGACGTTGGTGCACACAAATCAAGAAAAGAAAATTTGAAAAAATAAATTTTATTTTTCCAATTCAATGACTGGTTTTGGACTGCAAAATTTATTGTCCGCCAGAAAATGATTGAACAATGCGGCGTCCTATACACCGACAATTAAATAAGCAGATAAAAGCCTTTTTTCTTCCACTTTAATTTTTGATCGCGTTTTCGGTTTACACCTGAACAATCTTGAAATTATTTATGCGGATTTGTGATTCCCCTCGTTTCATCATTCCCTTGCATTAAACCGACCGGAAAGGTGCCCGGCAGGGGTGCACGGTGGTAACGAGAATGAGGCGGTTTGTACGCGAAACGGGTGAATGAATGGAGTTTGTAGTTGTTTTGAAATGTTGAGCTAGGGTAAGGTACTAAAGCTGACGGTACGTTAATACCACCTGAAATTGACTTGTTGTGAATTTTAAGTACACTACTGCTTTGAAAATTTTTATGATTTATCCCGAATAAATCCATGAACAGCTCATATTATCTGAATGACCTAATGTCCTATAAAGGCGTATGACCTCCTAAGCCTTCTAAGAAACATGATGGCCATCTTGGGTTCAAAGATAGGTCGGCGACCCGTCAATAAACAATGACCTCGAAATTTGGTCATTAGGTTCTTCGCCATTTTAAAATAGGTCATTGAAGCAGAGCTAGGGCTGTCCCTACCTAATAATCGGGATTGAGAAGAAACTGAACTTTCCAATAATTTCGCTGACGGCCCGAGGGTAACCAATCCAGTAATGATGACACCATCCACGGATAATTCACAACATTTCTGTATCCTTGAGGGGGGGTTGAACACAAAACTACAACTCAACAGAAGCAGCAGTCCAATTTCCAGCCCATAAATCTAGTTTCGAAAGAGCGCAGAGCTACAACAAAAGTGTGCACAATGGATCGAATCCATATCGAAATGACGGAGGAGGAGGAGGTCGGCCCGACTGCTCGTTTGTTATTGGGAAATGAATAGTAATGATGGGGGCAATTTCGATCAATTAAGGCGCCGCCATGCCACACCATACTCTCTCCGGCTGTCGCCGATTCAGTATCGAGGGACAGTAATTTCTTGGATGATTATTTTGGGAACGGGGATATGAATGAGGGGGAAATTAATCGGACTGGCAGTTGGACTTGCTGCGGGGTTGGGAAAAGGACGACCTACTGATGACCTGTTGCGGGTCAGATTGCGGTAATCAGAGGGTAATTTATGGCAGGATATCGGTAATCAATATTGAGTTCATATTGATGTGGTGAAATAGTCTACCGATCTCAATTTGATAACCTAGTTTAGATGTCAATTCTTGATTTCTAATCTAATCTAATCTAATCAGACCCTAGCGCAGCCAATCTTTCGAAGGGATCCTGGAGAGTGCCTTAGGTTAGATGACGCCTAGCACTCTTCTTGTCATTTATTAACATTTGCAGTGCGCCATTGCATTGAAATGCATTGAAACATCACAAGCGTTAAAGCGGCCAGGCCTACTGCGTAAAGCCGTATCGCAGAGATGACTCGTAATTGGGTTGAGTTTGAGCACTGAGTGTTCGAACAACAACACAATTCTGAATCGACAGGGGAGGAAGAAGCGTGGGGACACACCACCATACGCTCCGAGATTTGGTTGTATTCGTTGGGAGCACCATGCTAAGAAGGTTTGGTACTCCGGGACCCTCTGGGATGGGACATTGTATTTCCACGAATGCCCTGGACACTATTTGCCGTGGTTAAAGCGCCACAACTCGCTCTCTGTAACAGTATTCCTAATTCCAGTCCACGCTCACCAAGTCGTCATGGCCTAGTGGTTAGCATTTTTGCTTACCAATCCAAAGGACGGGGGATCGAACCCCGCCTCGAGCGACTTTGATTTTTCGTTCATATTAATCATTTCAAATTCATGTGTTCTTAACTTTCTCGTTGGGAGCAGATGGGTTTAGATGTCAATTCTTGATTTTATTAAAAATTTCAATTTAATGCAATATGAAATTTAAGATTAAATATTCAAAACGAGTTCAATGTCAGCAACAGATTTGTCCCTTAATCGAGAATTCCATTGATATCCATGTTACAAAAAGTAACACTTTTCCGGGAATCCAGATTTTCCCACCGCCCACTTTTGAAGCTCCCGGAAAACACTTTACCCCAAAACGGTCGCTTCATGAAAAATGGAAACCCGACCCGACCCGGCATCGATATCGGCCACCCTTGCAAATGAACACACCCGCAGCAGCAGCTCAGTATTCCCTCTTTTTCCCGAACCTTTCAGCACGCTACTGCGGCTTTGACTACAGTGAAAAATGTGTAAATTTACGTGACAGCCGATTTGGTGAAATTGTAGGTTTAGATTGAATGGAATCGTTTAAATGTAATTCAAAATATTATTTTTAAGATGGAAATCTACGTACATTTAAATGTGTTGGCCACTCTGAGATAAAGCAAATTTACATGCAATTACATGTACTATTTTTCTAACATTTTCCCGAACCTTTCAGCACGCTACTGCGGCTTTGACTACAGTGAAAAATGTGTAAATTCACGTAACAACTGATTTGATAAAATTGTATGTTTAGATTGAAAGGAATCGTTAAAATGTAATTCAAAATATTATCAAAAAAAAAAAAAAAATAAAATGATGGACATTTACGTAAATTCAAATGTGTTGGCCCCTCTGAGATAAAGCAAATTTACATGCATTTAAAAGTAAGATTTTTTTTACATTTTTCCGAACCTTTGAGCACGCTACTGTGTTATTGATTACGGTTAAAAAATGTAAATTTACGTGCGAAGTGATGTAAATTTTGTTTCGTTAATAGATTTTGCTGTATTTCAGTTTACAACAATTTACATACAATTACATGCAACATTTTTCCATCATTTTCACCCGTGCAACCGTTCGGCCACTTCCCAGAACCCAATCGAAGGCCAGCATATCAATTGCTGTTAGTGGCTTTTGGGTGGGGGGGTTTTTGTGCGAGTGTGATACTTTTATTATTTTCCATTATTAATTCCAGCGAATGCGGGCGTAAACGCGCTCCATATGTGTGTGTGTGTGTTCGCGTCCGTGTTGGGGTGTACGTGCGATGATCCCACATACATAAACGAGTGTCGGTAAACACAGACTTTTTTGAAGTGTGGCGAAAGAGGTGGGATCAGCCACTTGTTTGTGGAAGGGTTTGTGGTGTGGCGTTGGTAGGGCGCTAGTGGGCACTTAATTATGAAACTTGCGGAATAAGAGGTTGGATTAGTGTTAGTCCTTTGACATGACAGGAACTAATTTGAAGAAGCTGGTATTTATTTGTATTTGTGAGAACAAATAACAAGTACAAAACTAGGCAGATTTTGACAAAGTTACACGCTACTGTGGCTTTGATTACAGTGCGAAATCTGTAAATTTACATGACAACCAATTTAATGCAACTTTATGTTAAGATCAAATAGAATTGTTCAAATTTCCATGAGTAATTTTACTAGAATAATGTGTTATAATGTGAAATTAAACAGAAAATGATGAAAACGTTGTAAAATAACGTGGATAAAAATTACATGCAATAACGTGTAAGATTTCCAAGTTTTCGTCTGTGCTAGCACTCAAAGGTTACCAAACTGGCAACGATAGCTCTACACAGATCCTTAAAGTAGATGGTTATGGCTTGGTCTACCAACCTCAACCGATTCAAGAGAAAAGGTTCTCTCAATGAGAGTTGAAAAGTTACATCGAAATGACTAAGAGGATTTTATTCTCTGCTAACTCTGAAAAAAAAAACAGAATGTTTTGATCACGGGAATCGATCCCGCGACCTTTATCTTAGTGCTGTGTCACATGGGCTATGAGCATGTGGTATTTCAGCAGATATGAACTTTTTCAACGCAATGTTTTGATGGTAATTCGAGGTAGTTTATTTTTCTCTCAAGCAAATCTGAGACCGCTTAACTCTCGGCCGTCTGTCTCAAGTGTAGATTTTTGGATGGCTCTTTGAGGTGGATCTACTGCTTTGGGATGCTAGATATTTCTGGAACACCGAGTCAGACTTGGGTAGTATTAAAGACGGCATCAAGACAAGCCCCAAATCAGCACTATATCGTGTTTGAAAGCAGACTTGGGTCTTCTTGTCTGATTTTGTAGTTTTACTGGCAGAAAAACGATCATTAATAAGTTGTCGTGAACCCAACGTCAGAGTGACAACACCGCCGCCCGAAATCCATTCTGTAGACGTTAATTTGACGCCCCGAAAACCGACCATCATCAACGGCTCGAGAGTGTGAACGCGTAATTTATGGCTCAGAACCCGAAAATGTTCGGTATCAATGATGAAGAAGACGCAACAAATTGGGCGGTCCACGCCCAAGGCAGTCCTAACCGGCGAGTGTTTAGTAGCCCTGCTGGAGTACCTCATGAATAAATCAATCAATCAGACTAGCCTCCCCGAAAGAGTTCAGCTCGAGGAGGTAGCGCCAGGCGGACTGCGGGACAGGTTTTTCAAGCGGAGGTCTGGTTTTTTTAAAATATGCATGCAGGTGAAGCTGGTTCGCCTTCAAATATCGTTTTTTTTCTTACTTTCGTTTTGCCTTCCAAGTTGCTGGAATTCCGTTGACAACAACATTGTATCGGACGGGGAAGGTGAGCGCGTCCACTGTGGACGTTCTGTGTTGATTTAACACTGATTTGCTTGATAAATGGAGCGTGAGCGTTGGGGGATGTCTGAGGAATTTTGCTGGCAGCCTTGAGCCTCTCACTTGGTTTAGTAACATTTTTGTTAGATTATGGAATGAAACTGATTCTACAATGCTGTTTGAAGTAGACTTACAGCTCTGTTCAACAACAAAAGATTGTTGAGAGTAAAATGACCTCAATTTTGATTGAGAGCTTTACGGGCAAAACGAGAGTATAATACTCTCAAATAATGAATTGATGCTCATCATTAGATCTGAGAGTAAAATGCTCTCATTTAGTGCTTAAACCTATCAGTATACATGCTGTACCGCGTTGTCACCAGTTTGAGAGATTTTTCCTTTCAGTTGTGTGTTGTATCTTTGTACTGTAATCAAATCAGCACTAAAGTGGCTTTAATCAGTTCTTATATCACAGTATAGAGCAGAATTTGTGCTCTCTACGTTAACCTGTCAAATTCCAGCTATGAAAATTTCAGTCCAACATCCTGCGGGTCCAGTTAAGCCAAACGGATCAATTAGGACGTTCGGTTACGGGGCGTGCCCCCATAATTGCAGGTTCTACACAGACAGCGACCGTCTGCCACGTGTTACCGGGAGATCCCCGGCGATGGTATCACCACCGTCAGCAGGAAGGGATAATGATAGAGGGCTCGGCGCAACCTCTGGACGCAGCTGTTCCCGGCACCTGCCCTCATATTTTACGTTTCATTAAAAATCGTAATAGGATCAAATACTGCGTGAAGAAAGGAACAACCCAAAAAAACTCGGGTTCAAAGAAGGAAGCCCAAAACTTATCGACGGCAACCCATCTCTCTCCGAAACGCAGCAATATTATGACTTGAGGCCACACCACCCGATCGGGCGATGCGGATTATATTACCGGTCGTCGAATCAATTACGAGGGCCCCGTCAATGGCCAACACCTTGCCGTGGTTTGGGAACTTCCTGACATCGACGGCAGCAGCAGTACGTCCAACTTTGCCAGGATAATGCTTGCTAATGTATTCCGGTGGCAATTATTTATTAATTAGATTTTATACCCGGTTAATCGTCTTCGGCGGTGCGCGCGCTCCGCGCGAAAACGGCGGAATTTTCGAGGAATTTTAATGGGATCTGGAACATTTGCTCTCGCGGTTCGCGTTTATGAAGTGGCGAATGTAATCAAGAACTGGTGGGCGCCCGTAATAAATTCAGCGAATAATTGAGAGGTGTTGTGATTCGCAGCATGATTTCACGTTGGGTGAATTGAGGAAGTTTTGTTAAATTCCACTGAAGATTTAGTTAAAGATTGTTGAGATCTACATTGTGACAAGGTAGGCGCCGTTAATGATCAAAATCATTCATTAGATATCACAAGATTTCTAGCCTCAATTTAAAACTTTGAAGCGTTTAAACGTGTGATCTACAGTCTGACATGGCAGGCGCCGTTATTGACCAAGCCAGCTGGATTTCACAGAACCTGATCTCACTATCGATATAATTACCACCCTCCCAGTCTAATTAGGTCATCTCTCCCCCTTAACAAGCCACTTCACTGGCAAGCTCATCGTGAAGTGTGAAGCAGATACTCACAATCTCAAGTGCCATCATCGTCATCGACGTTTCTCCCGCAAAGTAACTCAAGTTTGGCATCACTCACTTGGGGTGGTTCGGCAAAGTTCAGCAACCGCAAGTCGAAAAGTTGTCTAGTAGTGGTAGTATCTTCCCGGGGTGCTTCCGAAAACAAGAAAAGCTCAAGTGCTTCGCCGAAGTCGATTCTCCCTCTTGCAAGATTTATCTTGGACTACCTTGCACAAGGGTGTGGGGCCGTTTCACCGAATGGGTTGTTTTACCGAATCGGTTATTTGATCAAATTGCCTTCAAACTTAACGTGGAATGAGTTTTTTATCGAAAGAACCATTTGTTAAACGACTGGAAACTGAACTTCATCGAATGGGTCATTTCATCGAAATGATCGATTAACTTTTTCCTATGTTGAGTCACTTCACTAAGGCCATTGCACCGAAAAGGGAATTTCGCCAACAAATATGTTCCAGAAATTGGGTCGTTTAACCAAAGAGGCCGTTTCACCGAATGGGTCGTTACACCGAATTTATAATTATCTTGTAACTTGATGAACAGAAAAAGCGTTTTACAATAAGAATCCCGTGACCGTTTGACCGAAAGGGTGAATTCTTTAGCAAATAGCGTTTCACAAAATCATCCAAATAGGTCGTTTCACCGAAAAGGTCAATTCATTTAACAATCATTTTATCAAAAAAATACTGTTGTGAACAGCCGTTTCACCTAAAGGATATATTTTCCATTGAAAAATTTATTTCAACGATTTTTTGCATCTTTGGTCGTCTCGCCGAAATGTTTAATTAGAGTGGTCGTTTCATAAAATAATATTGTGTGAAATTGTTCTGTCATAAAACATGTTTTATTCAATTTTATAGGTTATTTCATGAACATCTTTGGTGTTTTTGGAGGACAGTTGGTTTTTAAAAAGGAGCCGTATCACATAATTGAGCCATTTTACCAAAAATGACCTTTTTTCGCAACTTGGGTCGTTTCACCGAAATGTTGATATCGCGTGGTCGTTTCATAAAAAAATAAGTGTGCAAAATTGCTGTATCATAAAACATGTTTTATTTCATTTTATTGGTTTTTCATGAACATCTTTGGTATTTTTGTAGCAATGTTGGATTTTTAAAGGCGCCGTTTTCCATAATAGAACGATTCTGTTTTATCAAATGGGTCGTTTCACCGAATCATGAGCACCTTTAATGTTTTGAAGAAAAATCGGCTCGATATACCGACTGTGAAAAAGCATATTTTAGCAAAAAAAAATTGTTTGAACGAATTGGTCGTTTCACCGAAAATGCAAATTTGTTGAAGGATCGTTTCGCTGAACGGCCCAGTACACTGAGTGGCCATTTCGTTAAAAATTATCGGCAAATATCTGGTTCAAACCAAAGTATTGATACCGATGGGGTCATTTTATCGAATATTTCATTTGAGTCAACGGCCGTTTCATCGAATGATTACAAAAAGAACATTCGTTTGACCCAATGGGTCATTTCATCGAATTACGTACATTTCTGAGATTTGAAGAAAAGTCGGTGAAGCGATTGATTCGACGAAACGACCAATTCGGTGAAACGACCCAATTTTCTTCTACAACCCCCCCCGTCGACGTTGACTCCCGCTCGAGCATTTATCAAGTGATTGTTGGCCACTGCTTAATAGTAGCAAAATTATGAGCACCCTTCTCGCAGCAGCTTCTTGTCTTCTCACTGAAGCATATTGGTCCGGGAGCATAAAAAAACGGCAAAACGCCAAGAATAATAGCTGCCCGGAAAGAATATGTCGGACCGAGGGGAACACAAAAAGAAGAAATCTTGGACTCCCTTCCCTCTTCCAGGGGTTTGATTTATAGCTGTCGACAACGTCGCGTCGACGTTGGACGTCCAAGTGAAAACTGTAACAATAAGCTGGGCGACGTGACTCTATTGCTGTTTTTCTCAAACCCCTCCCTCCCACTCTCTGAAAACGCCACCCACCGCCCTTAAAGTTCGCTTTTAGGTGTCAATTCCGAAAAGCAACAAAAAAAACAGAGTCGAAAGTCAGAAAGTAAAACAAATAAATTTACGACGCTACGGGTCTTCGGTTCCGTTTAGAGTTCCAATCTTCAATGGCGAAGGTTGTTGGGTGAGAAAAGCATGGGGGGCGGGGGTCCTGAATACATAAACTACTCACTCTAACACACACATAGCGCAGTATAGTGGTAGTTTCGCCCAAGATGAGGGCTTAGTATGTAGCGGCGGCGGCAAAAACCGCATCGTAAAACGAGAGCTTTGAGTGAGGTGTTTTGGAATCTGCGCTGCGCCTGGAATGATGGATACTGATGGGGCGTTTGCCACTTACGCTCGATGGGTTTTCCCACACATCGGAAGCCGGGAAATGGGGGAGAAGGGGGTTGCTGGTGGTTGAACCTTTAGTGTGGAGGGTTTGCGGAGATTTCATCAAATCAATTACCAGTTTACGAGCGTTTTGTGGAATATTTCTAGGAGGTTTGGTGGAACAACAATCCTTGTATGCTCTTCGAGCATTGAATTATGTATGCCTTAAAACATCAATATTACGCATTCAAGACAAAAATGGTAAAGATTCGCCAATTATATAAGCGATCTGCATTCTAACAAGGCTTTTCAACGCCGACTTTTGCAAAAATGACTTCCAGAACTAAAAAATACTGTTTTAAGATTTTGAGGCAAAGCACAAGTTACAAAAAGAGGATTTTTTTCAACGAGGTTCACCGAGTTGGATGAAAACGACGAGTGATGAAAAAATCAAGTTTTGCAACGAGTTCCATACAACATTTTTTGCAATTCCGGAAACACCCTTCGAACAGAATTAAATAAAAAAACAAGTTGATAACTAGTGCTGAAAAGTTCAACTTTTTAGCATCCATTTCAGTGCTGAAAAGAAGATCTTTTCAGCATTTGTTTTGAAAAGGGTTACTATTCGATATTGTTATTTTTGCTAGGGAAAAAGTAGGCTGTTTCGTCGATTTTTAATTATGCCCAGTTTTCCAAGTTATAAACAAAACTTACGTTTGAAATTGTTTTATCGTGAGGATTTGTTTCTATTAACGGGTTGCACACATGTGAATTGGTCAAATTTTGAAGGGTCAATATGTTAACACAGATGAACCATTTTTGATCTGTTTGCAGGGCATCAAAATAACTGTTGAAAAAACAAATTTGAAGACAGTTTGAAAAAATGGTGCCACGATATCTCGAGACAATAGACAAAATTGGTGAAATGCATTCCATGTGGATTCTAAAATTTTGACTTAAAAAAAAATAAAGTTGAAAACTGTTGATTTGTCGAATGAAAACGCATGAAAATATATTTACCTTGTACAAATTTGCATTCTCTATGAAGGACCTGTTTGAAGAGTATTCAACCGAAAATTTGAGCCAATTTGAGCAGTGCTAAGATTAGATTCGTGACACCCGTTTTTTCGATTTCTATTTTTTCTGAAAACATATTTAAAAACTCTAGTCGATTAACATAAATGTAATCTCCTAAAAGATTTCCTTAAAAAGAAAAAAAAAAGTCTAGCAAATTTACTTATTTTTAATGTAATTTTACTTAGAATAGCTTATGTAATTTTACCTGTAACAGCGAATTGGAAATTGAAGGTTTAAATCCACCTCTATGCACTTTCACCCAGATTTGTATGTAAAAAATCAAAATACATGTAAAACACACAAAAATTCACCCCGCTGATGTAACTATGCCAAACATCGGATGTAAAATTACATGTTTTTTAAACTATCAAAAAATGGTGAAAAAATTATAATGTTGCAACATAAAATTGTGTAAAATTACACCAGCGTGGTGAAAATTTAAACTTTTATCATGGAACGATTGCAATTTTAACGAATTAATTCATGATAAATTACATTAAAAAGATGTAAATTTATACCTTCAAAAGGAACGTTTTATTTTTCACTGTGAAGGAAATGATTTAAAAGAAGTGAGTACTTTCGATAAAACCATTCAAAAGCGAATATTTTGTTCAAAAAAAAAACTTTAAGATATTTAGAAAAAAGACCTAATTCTAAATTTCATAAAGAGGTTTATTTACAACTCGCTATTTAAGATTTTTTTTTACTACACAGCAAATAAAGTATTAATCCAGCTGCGTGTAAAAGGCCTGGGTGTATGATAAATTTTGCATTATTTTATGAAATTTATGTAATATTACACTTTGAAATATGTAGCCCATCAGTATGGGAAACCTACTTGACCGAAATGTCAAGCTCATATATGCGTTTATCCTTTCCATTCTTCACCGGTCTGATGGCCGAGCGGGTTAAGGCGCCAGTCCTAACTGTAGGTGCTGGGTTTGAGTCCCATCGGTTGCAACATTTTCTTGTGTTTTCAAAAAATGTACATGCAGCATGTAATATTAAGTGTCTTTTCTGACGAAGGTGATGTGCATGCTTTTTCATGCGATTTTACCATCGGATTTTTCGCTGTGTACTGAGAAAAAAAAATAGGAAATGAAAATAGTATTTAACGGTGCACATCAACAAGAGCTTTTGCACCAAGATTTTTGTTACAGATATTTTAGTATTTTTGGAACTACGGGAACTATCAATATATATTTTTTATTCATCCCCTAAAGTACTGCCTAATTAGCAATTTACAACAAAATTTGCCTATTTTTACAGTCAGATTATTGCAGGATTGGGTCCGTAAGTTTGTCAATTTTGGAATAAGAAGACAGCAACTTCCTTGGTTGCTGTGCACCCTTAAATAAATATAGCTCTAAACAGATGTAAAATTGTGAATGCTAATATTACTTCATCTTTTATGTAACTTTTCCTCAAATTATATGTAAAAATTACATAACACATACAAAGATGTAAATCTACGCATGTTTTAAGGGTGATTATAACTCATTTCTGGCACAAAATCTGTTCACACGTATGTGATATTATCAAGATTTGTTTGTACTGATTATTCAATCAAAATGCTAGTGACAATCTTATTGTATTCATTCATATTTATCACCAATGTTTCGATCGTCCCAAAAAATCCGTCGTGTTTCAAAAAAAGCAAACACAACTTAAACCCGACAATGGTAAACAGAGAAGGCAAAAAACAACAAAAAAATATCACTGAATGGCGAAGGCAGACGGACGCTATCGTCGTAAAACATATTTGAAAGACACTTCTGCTAATATGCTTTTCAACAGAAAACGCCACTCTGACTGCAGTGGAACACCAATCCGGCAGTCGTCGTCGTCGTTCGATTATGTTTTTTTTTTTCTGGCTGGGTATTCCCCTTACTAGGATGGAATGACCTATTGTGGGTAAATTTGAGCTTTGAGGATTAAAAAAATCGACAGTTTTAGAAAAATATGCAATTTTTAAATAATTTTAAAATTCTACAAAAAGAAAAACGCCATCATTCTCTAGTATCCACTTTCATCACCAGCGGTGAGCTCACATGATAAATTTATGATTTCGATTCATCATGATTGATTTCCTCAGGGTGGGTGGGGGTGCAGGCACATGTTGCCTCCTCCTTCTCTCGGTGGCAAGAAGTCGAAAGAGATTGATTGGTTTCTATATTGGAGCATATATCAGCGGCCGATTGTACTCTGGCCTGTTTTTTCGTCGCCGCGCTGCCTGGATTAAAATTTAATTTAATTTTGTCCCATACTGAATGATGATGTCAGCTGACTGTGGCTGGGAAGGAAACAAGTTTGAAGATGAGAGCAAAGAAAGGTTTAGATTGGAGCACAGGTGCAGGCCGGAAAAGCACAAATTCATTTGGGAAAATGTTGACATCGAAATTGGATTAATTTTGAATGGAGCAAGCGGAATAGCAAACATGAGTTTTAATTAATTTCAGCTTGAAAACTACTGGGACAAATCGCGCGTTAAGTGCGCAAACTGCAAGGGGAATTCAACCACCAAATTTTGCGACTTTTATTACTTAGCTTTGATCATTTTCAGTTTTTAAATTGCAAACTAATTAAACAAAAAAAAATTGGTTCAACAATTTCACAACGATCTCAAAATGACTTGATGAGCCCTGAAACTATGTGAAAATTGAAATACTTCTAGTTGGCACTTGAAACTTGTTCACCACAGGAATTTCAAGCGCTCGCTTCATCGGAAAATCCCACCCCGTCCCATCTCTCCTGGGAAAGCTCTCAGAATCTCTTAAGCTTCGAAATTAACATCCGCCATTCTGGCAAACAACAACAGCAAGCTCGTGAAACCACCCCCGCGAAGGCTGTCACATCGCGGAGGAGGAGATGAAGTAGGGTTGTTCTGGTCCGGAAAATATTTTCAATTTGCGGCAAATCCGCACTTGCCAGAACGGAAAAGCTTCCAAACAACGAAAAAAAAAAAACTCTTTCATATTTTCTTCACTCGAGGGGTGGGAGAAAAAAAAATGCTCTGCCGTCATCATCATCGGTATACTTATGTACTTTTAACTACAACATCGTTATTCGACCCGAAGCTTTGGCCGGGGCATTCCCGAGCAAAACACCACGTGAAGCCGCTCCCACACTATACCGTGTCTCGTCCCGAAAGATGCATGCAAGTGTACAAAAGACTGTGACATAAATGCCGTCCCACTTTATACATGGCGCTAGCGGTTAGGGTGATCAGAATGATCAAAAGTTTGCTCGAACGAAAATCGTGAAAATTGACGACTAAGTTGCCCCTGCAATTGGCGCATTCTATGCGCGACTTTTACTGTTAGGCGTTGAAGATTTTTGAAGTTTAATAGAAAATCTTAGATAATTGTTTCAGAATACTTCGAATGTTTGGCATGACGTCTAGTCAAGTCTTTTAAATGTATTTGTTTTAAATGGGTCGTTCACAAACAACGTAACTTAAAAAATGTTTTTTTTCCAAATTTTGTCAAAAGTTTGGAATATTTTGTTTAACAAAGCATTCTAACGAAAAATTTCACTTCCAAGCTGTTATTGACGTTTCGATAAACTTTAATTTTTGGTTATCTTCAGGGTTTCAATCGACGTTTTTATCGAGACAAATTGTGTTTTTTAGTCAAAAATCTCCCAAAAACACCCTAACAAGAAACAGTCGCTCACGAAGAAGCATCCTTTTGCCCTCTTTTTCCGCCGCAACCCGAATTGGCTTCCGATGGCAAAGTAGAGCATCTCTGCCGTAGCGATGCATTCCGCTGCACACAATATGAAGATCCTGGCCGTCCGACTACATACTGCTGCCGTGGCCGATGTGAGTCCCGTGTTCAGTGACCGGGAATCCCGCTGCCAGACACTACTGCTCCCCAGAGAAGAAGCAAAAGAAGTCGAAAACTTTTGCGCAAGAAGCAGCCAGAAATTGGAACGGGCAAGTACATGGCTTTGAAGAGAGCAAGCAAAAAAAAATGATTCCAGGTTAAAGTTTTATGGAAATTGGATAAATTCGTAGCGCTCCTGTTTTAAAAGAGAGAAAAAAAACGAACCACCAGGGAAAATGATGACAGTGCATTGGGAGGGGACACACCAAAGTGGACACCAAAAGAGTCCAAATAAAAAGGACAATATGGAGCAAAATGATAGTTTTCCAAGAGGTCCTCGAGCGGACTCGGAAGGGGTAGTAGAGAGGGAACAGTTACGATGATGCTGGACAAGTGCCACTGCTAGAGCAGAGCATGATGATGCAAAATGTCCGGAGTCCGGAATCGGGTCAAGTCGACAGGGAGGGAGAGAAGGGTATACTCAGAAAAGAGTAGAAAAGTGTTTGAAGTTCAGTCGCTTCATTCGACAGTCTGTTATTTGAAAAGATAATGCAGTTTTGTGTGTTTGAACAGCAGCAGGATTATATTCGATGCTTGCACGAGTCAGCAGTATGACACCATTTTTCGAACAGGAGAGATGGTGTTGAAGATTGGTTTGATTACATGTTACACAAATTGCTTTAACTATTGAGATATCTTTTTTAACACGGATCATAGTATTTTTTACCATTTTATGCTTAATAAAAAAAACAACCAAGAACAACCACCCTTTACAATGATTTTATGTAGGAACAAAAAGATGAAGAATTAGAAAAATCAAACATTGAATAAAGCTTTAAAACACATCAATTTTATGCACTCAACACTAACAAAAAATTTGATCTACTCATCATATGAGATATCTGCATTATGACAAGGCTGGCGCCGTTAATGATCAGTTTCTTGAATAGCTTGAGTCATCATTAAACATTAAATTTTGAACTATTTTTGGTCAAGAAGCAAATATTTTATATTAAATAAATCTGCCAACGCTTCCAAATGTAATGACTACTAAAACATCACTTAAGTGCTCAAAACTTTTGATAAGGCGGTCAGTTCTCCTACCTTTGGATGCGTTGGATAGGTCTATTGATTATTATCATCGCATGTTAGATTCGGATAACGTTTTCATCAAAATTTATGAGATTTCGGCTCCAAAAATGTTTGTAAATAACACTTAAGTGCGTATAACTTTTGACATGATTGTCAGATCTTTTATCTTCAAAGCTCGCTGGATTTTTTTTGTTGACTACCCAACCCATACAACGATTGGTCACATGGTTGATACGGACATCATTTTGATCAAAATTTATAGACCAGCATTTGAAAAGTACTAAAATATCACTTAAGTGCTCATTGATAGGAATAGCAGATTTCAACTTTAAGGGCACGTTGAAAAGATCTTTCAACCTTCCTAAAAATGTATAATAAGACTGGTTTTCTTCCAAAACCTATCCTTTTTACGATCTTTCGGAACTTAGTCAAAATAGTTTTTTTAGCATAAGTACTTAACTAAACATATTAATTTATAGATAGTGACTTATGGGACCCCAAGACGGATCGAATCGAGACATATGCTCAGAACATGATTCTGAGTCGATATGTATACGTGAAGGAGGGTCTAGGACATCAAATCAAAAAGTTCATTTTTCGAGTGATTTTATAGCATTTCCTTAGTAAGGTGAGGAAGGCAAATCACATGGAAAAAAATTAACATTTTACCACGCTGATGTAACTTGGGACAGTTTTTGAAGCAGAATGGTAATTTTTTTTGTAACTTTTTATACAAAGTCTGTGCAAAAATATGTTAAAAACGCTGATATAATTTTAGTAAGCTTATGATGTAAATTGTTTGTTTTTTTTTTTACTTTTTTAACAATTTTTGCGTGTTAAAAAAATATAGCAGTTTTATGAAATTTTGTCAGCTTCCATGTAACTTTATTGTTAAACATAATATTTAAAATTTTATTTCATATTTATTTCATATAAAAAGAGGTAAATTTTCACAATCAAATTTCAACACAAAAATTCAAAACAAGCGTGTTATCGAAAAATAAAAAAACGCCGTTTCTATTTAATTCAAACTAATTGAAACATCTGTAAGGAAAAATATTTAAAACAAGAAAATTTATTGCAATAATGATGAATAAGTGATTGGAGAATTCTGTAACAATTGTAAGATTGCATTAAAAATGGAAAAACAATAATTAAAATGAGAAAACTAAATAATTATTCAGAAAATTGAACCAATAATAAAGTAGTTTGAATAGTATCATGAGTTCAATCAACTTTAATTTTAAAAGTATGAATGTTGTAATTTTTAAATTAATGTGTAAAACTCTTTTATATGTTCATTTTATTTTTGAGATTTTAAAATATTGTAATGTAAAGATGAACAAGCAAAACCAATAATTTGGGGAATTTTACCCTAATGTGGACCGGGTTGCAAAAAAGTTAAGATGTTTTCAGCACGACTCGAACATTTATCAAACACTAAGTATTCGCAACGAGCTGCATACACTTATTTTTTTTAAATTCGCAAAAACTTTTCAGCCACTTCACCGTTTAAATCAAAACGATATTTAAAAGTATTGAAGTATTGAAAAAAAGAACTTTTTAGCTCTGTATCGATAAGTATTTATATTTGGTCCTTTGATTTCAAACGTTGTATTATTTTTAAAAGAAGTTAAAAAAATCTAACTCAAAAACTTGATGTTGCACTACACAGTAAAAAAAAACACATAATAATATTACATCTTGGAAGGGGTACATATTTTATGTCAGATAAGATGTGTAAATTCACCAATGAAAATGTGTAATTTTATCATTTTTCTGTTGTTATGTCACTTTTTCAATCTAAATTGAGGTAAAATTGTATCATAAAAAATCAAAATTACACCTTCCAAATTCCTACATGCTTACAAGATTTACAGGGACACCGATAAAAGCTGATTCGAAATCACTCGTTTTTGCTTATGATCCCCACAAATTTGGACTGAAATTGTAGTGAATGGCATTCTTTAGGTCTCAAATAAGCTGTTAACATCGAAACAATCGATATTTTGTATAAAATTTTGCTAGAATTTAAAGAAAACAGAACCATAATTTTCAGCTTTGCCTTCCCGATGCTTCGAACGCCGATGAAAAATTTCAGTGAAATGTTTCAATGTTTTTGGTAAACTCATATTTTTATTTTATTCAATTGTTTTGGAACTGACTACAGCGTTCAAACAAATTTGAAATGTTGTTAGAATATATAAAAAAAACACAGTTTTGACATTTATTTTGTGAACTTATATCTAAAAAAAATTATAAAACCAGAAGCGTCCGGGAATTTGATGCATGACTTAAGGCCTATTGAAAATATACTATTGATAATTTTTGAGCTAAACAATTTTTATTTTCGAGAGTCCTTATTAATTTCTACAAATTTCAGTCAACTTTTGCGAAGACCACAAAACGATTGGAATTGATCCTGAGAAGTAATTAGTGTTTTGTTCACAAAATTCAACGCTTAGTAAAGTTTGCACCCGAATTGACTCATAATTTGCAAATATATCAGACAAAAAAACAGGTGATGAGAAAAGTATGAGAAGTACAAGAAAAACTTACGATGCAATTGAGATTTTCTGAATTTTCATGGAAATAAAAACAAATCATAGTAGTTATGTTATAGACATAACCGGAATGGCGATGAACCCCAAAAGTTTTAGGAGCGTACTAAACTTAATTTCTTGGGAGCGCTCTTCTCTGTGTTGGAGAGTACTATCTTAAAAATGTGTATACATTTTTCAGGTATTTACAATTCGGGTTTTACCGGCTGCTCCAAATCAAGACACTTAACTCCTTGATAAAGACCTTTTCGACAAAAACGAACTCGGTTACTCGCGGATGTTTCTGCAAAACCTTCCAAATAAAAACGCCAAAAACCTTGGCAACCAGAGATAAGATAAGCCATCGTACCGAAGCCGCGTGTTGCTTGGCACCCACAAAAAAAATTATCAAAATTATCATTTTAGACAGCCAGCTGCCGCTGCCGCTTGGTCTTCGCAAATTAATTAACTATAAAGCGTCTCAATGTCACCAGCGGGAGAGGGTGTCCTGTTATCGCGCAAAAAGTTACAAGCGTCCGGCTATTTTGCGGTTCATTGCCATCAATTTCGCGGAGTTTCGCCCAAACTTGTTCCGAGCGATTCCGGAGGATGATGATGGCGTAGCAAACCCCCGGATAAAGATGTACACCAAACGATAAGAGATTGAATAACAAGAGCGTCCACAATCAATCTTTCAGCATCCCTAGCGGCGGCGAATCCACGGAAGGACTCGGTGAAGACCCGGAGAGGGGGAGCAAAGTTATTGATTTTGTATTATTAACTTGCCGGTTTTCAGTGGCCACTGGGAAGCTGTGCACAACCGGTTTGTTGGTTAAGGAATCGCAAGTCGACGACGATGATGCCGACGTGTGGGAATGGCCTCGGGATGGATTGTGCGGGCTGTGGTCCGGATGTGGAGTCCGGAAGGAAGCGGCTGGAAAATGTTTATCTTGGTTTTGTGATGACTTGTTGGGAAGATTATGCTTTCCAGGGAAAAAGCAAATGTCACAAGATTAAATCATGTAATTGAACTCGAATAGGTAAAACAGGATACGCCGTAAGCAAGTGGTGCGACCTCTACCAAAAGCTCTCAATCCGGCTCGCCAAAAAGGTGTAAATCTCCTCGCTTACTCATAAAAAAAAACTCTCTTGACAGGCCTTGAAGATGTCTACATCAACAACTCCTCACGGCACGGTACGGCAACGAGTTCCTAATCAACGATTCAAGCTCGCACGCTGTGACAAACGACAAATTTCACGCTTTTGGAACCGGACCACCTCCAACACCCAGGTGGCGGCTCCTCCACCTCAACAGACCGCTTCTTTTTGTGTGAGTCTCTAGTTAGGTAATAAATCGTAAAACTATTATACCCCCGCACACCAGTCGCCTCGAAGGAGCTTTTAATTTATTCCAGCTTGGACGCGACCAACCAAAGTTGTCCTTCTGCTTTTTTTTATTATTTTTTTTTACTCGCGGTGTCCCACGGCGGCTCAACGCGGAAGAACGCCAAGTATCGATTCAGTCCCGCTCGCGCGCGCTATGTCTATGTTTGTACCCCGAATGCTTTTTATCTTTTATTTATTTTCCATTCCAAAAGTCGACTTCCGTCTCTTGAACGCTCGTCGTACGACAGCGCCCAGAACAACACAGTGGTCGCATAATTCAGCGATTAATTACACGACGACGACCAGTTTGGAGCCAAAAGCTGGATGACACCGAAACAGAAGCGCTCGGGGTGTCCCTAATCGATTTAAATGTCACCAGCACGTGGCCCGGGCGGCAAGGCTCGACACGAATTGTTGTCCCGTCCCGTTGGTGAAGGTCAGTCGCCGGGCTTGAACCCGGCGGTGCGCTGAAAAGGTCACACACCGAACGAGATCTCTTGTCCTGGTTGAGCGTGGTTAATTTATGATCGCCGCAACAACTCTGTGGGAGTCGACGACATGGGTGACGATTTTGGTGAAGAGTGGTTAAGTGGCTGGAGGTCAGCGAAATATTAGATTGTAAGAGGTTTTGAATGGCGGTGCGCGGACAGGCACGACCAAATTTTGAAATTGAGCTTCTTGTACGACCAAGCGAGAGTGCAGAGTTCTCTGGACTGTTTGTCAGAAGCTCGGATATTCAATGCTAGAAGCGCAATACATTCAACTTTAGGCTGCTCTACTCGAACAGTTTTGAGTGTATTGGTAAAGCCTTTGACAATCATTTGGAGCCTAACATTTCCAAAGGGCACATAACTTTTGTAAACAATGACTCAAATGACAATTTACATAAGGAGGTGAGAAAAGAACACACTCTTGGTTAAAAAAGTTATGTGCTCTAATGAAATGGCAAGCACGAATTGTGTACAAATTAATAAAGTTGAATTTCGCAAACTCCTGCAAACAACTGTTTCCCACAAGTTGTCAAAATCCACCCTTCAGGGAAGTATCAAAAATCACTTCTCAAAAATACGCGAGAGGTAAAAAACCTACAAATGTTACAAAATGTCGACGATGATCCGCGTCTGCTCCTCGACTTGGACAGCGGGGCAGGTCTCGACGTCGCTTGAACACCAGCAGCAGCAGATATGGAAAGCATGTTAAATGTCAACTTTTGCGTGCCAAGCTGGGGAGGCGCTTTCATACATACATAATACATCCGTATAATCCGAACCGGTGACGAAGAGGTCAGAGGTGAGTCAGTGTGTGTGGGTGGGAAAACAACTTTGACCTATCCTGTCCCGGCCCCCAGTCAGAAGCGGTAGCGCTGACGGGGGGTTTGGGATTGACGCAAATTGGAGGCATCTCGGTGACTACACCGGGAATGCGAAAGGACAACACCCGTTTAGATCGTTGTTGGGCTTGTCAAAATGTTTGAAAGGAGGGTTTAATTCAATTTGGGTTGCGAAAAGAAACTTGAGCGAGTTGGGATTCGAACTCGCGTCAGTGCTACCACCTGCAATTAATTTTCCAAAATTACACGTTACAGGACGAGAGGAGGTCCAGTTTTTGTTTCAAGGGACGCCGAATTGAATTAAACGATAATGAGTCGACTTGAGGTGAGCCCGCGGTCGGTCACCGGAATTTGTGATTAATGATTGATGATGCACTCGGCGAGAGGGTTCGTGTCCACAACGAGCAGGGACGGGTAATTACCGGTGGGGCAGGATGTGGGACGGACGAGCGCTTCTGCGAAGAGCTGGCGTAATTTGCCTGAGTTATTATGCGCTTGGCTTGACGGGGGAGCGCTTGCCAGGGCTCGTTGCCGTTGATAAAGTGTCACTTTTTCGCAGAATTCATGAATACATGGATGAGTACATGAATTATGTCGGGGGATAATGAAAAATTAAGTACGCAAATATTGACCTGAAATCTTATTTGATAAACAAGCTTTGAGGATGCGCCCAAAGCAAGTGATACGACCAAAAAACAAGATAACGAATGTAGTACAACTCGTTGTACAAGTTTGCAGCGAAAATCCAGTCAATTTAACCACCTTCTGAGTCGGGTTCAGTCCGCACCGCAAGATCCTGTGGACAGACTACCAAAAGAAGAAGTAGATATCGTACCATAATCCACGTGTAAGCTGCCTTCAAGTTGGTCACGTAACCAGTGAGCCCTGGTTGAGCGTGTAACGACCGTCGTCGCCGCCGTTGTCATCGGCTGCAACAACTACATTCACGGTGTAGCACAGCAGCAGTGACAGCTCCGAGCTTTAATCCAGGTTTAGCCGGGCTGTCCTGCTGCACGTAACTTCTTCCGGATTTACCGACACCGCTTGCCCGCGCTTTGCTCACTTGTCGCCGACGACGAATTTCACCGTGTTTGGCAAGCCAATTCTCACTCTTTCTCTTCAACACTTTTCGGTGAGTGCCGAAAAAAACCCGACCAGATTAAAATCAAGAAATTAATTTTTAATTTAATTCCTCCACAATCACTTGGGCAAACACTTCTTCGGACCACTTCTCTTCCCTGGAACCGATCTCGTTTGCTCTTTTCCTCTGCAAATTACATAAATTTTAATCCACACTTAAATAATTTAATAATCCACTTCTTCAGGACGACGAGGAGATAAATGCCGACGGGGACGACATCGTGTTTCTTCTCGTTACGTTATGCAGCGTTGAGAACCGCTTCGTCTTCGCTCTGCTCTGCTAGTTACACACCCGGCGTGCGGGTCGTCGCCGTCGTTCCGGGTTGGTTGTTTTTGACAGCAGGTTGCCCTACCTCACCCTACCCCTACGCAAAATACACATCCATACATACAACTCACTTTGGAGTCGGGCTCTCCTTTCGATCCAGAGGCCGCACCAGCAGACTGCTGGAATGGGTTGCTAAATTTCTCACAAATCGATTTTTTTCATGCTCTGCTCTTTCACTTCACTTCTTTTATCTCCCGGCCGGCGCGCGACCTCATTTCACAGGACGGAGGAAAATTTATGGAGATTTTCCAGCTTTTTGATCTCTCACTACCGACGGGCACTAACGGACCGGAACTACCCGGCCATCGATTAAACCAATTCTCAGCTGTCACACAAAGCGGACCCGCTTGGCACCACCTGAGCTTCCCCTTAACAAATCACACTCTACACGCTAAATCAACATACTGCATCAACCAAGATTGCGCACGGTGTAAATATATCTTGAAAATGCACTCTTCCCTCCGTATCCAACAACAAACAAGACGGATCCAAGCCGGCTATGCCAACAGAACAACAGAACTCGCGCGCCGTTACTAACAATTCAACAACAATTAGCCTCTCTCACTTGGGATTCGCAAACGAGCCTCTAATTTGTAAATCTTTTCCACATTTGCACAACAAAAAAAAAAGAAAACACTCCAAACAGAACAACCTATGCAAATTAGTTCAGGAGCCGCTCCAGACGCTTTTTCGACCCCGTCAAGATTCCAGAAAAATCGACACGTACCACTCCCTGGCGAAAGGTACCAGCACGTCTCGCGGACAAAACTCGACTGAACGCCCGAACTTCCCATCGTCTTTGGACTCGGCTCTCGCCGCGATTGGTCGCCGGCGTTCGGCCGACCCGAAGTCGACCCGAACCCGAACCCGAACACGAGCCGAAGCGGGCCCGACGTCGTGTTGTTATTGTTGTGTGTAGTTCCGCCGTCTTCGTGTCGCGTACGCCGAGAATGCATTTATTGCTCTATTCAATCATCATAATCAGCGGGCGCTGCCAGACATTGATCTATCGTGTTGGCTTCTTTCTTTTTCTGCGTCGGATGCGTCACTTGGCCCTTAACAAGGGAGTTTCCTGCGGACGTTGCGACGTCGCACGTAGCGGAGACATTTCACACACAATTGCTGGCGTTGGGTCGTGATTTTGTTTGATGATGAAATTATTTATTTTTTTCTTCTTGCCTCTTGGTGCGGAGATTCACGTTTCGTCGTGTATCATGGCTCAATGGGAACTGCCGCCGTCGTGCTGGTTGTAGTGTCCCGTGCCGGGCTGAATTGAGCAATTTGTACCGATAGGGTTGTGGTGTTAGGTGGGCGAGGAATGGAGGGTATGCTGGAACGTGAAACGGTATGCTGCCAGCTGTGTGAGGGAGGTTCGAGATGGGGAACATTCTCCGGGAAATACCTCACTGGTGGTCGTTACATGATCGGTGATTCCAGACTGATTGAACTGTGCTACTCTTGAAACTTTGAGAAAGTCATGTCATTTTGAGTGTCACACAAAGCTTGGAAAATTGAAATTCTTCATTTTTTTTCATTCTGTCGATTAACCTTACTTGTCAGATTACTAATTCTGTGGAAGAACTGCCAAATGTCTGCCGACTAATATTCAAATGATACTTTCTGCTAATTTGCATATACTGCCATAATAAATATATTCTGCCAATTGGATTCTGCCAACTAGGCTGATTAATCATTTCTGTCAGCAGGGGAAATTTTCATCATATGGAGAGTTTGATGCTCGATTAAAGCTCCAACAATACTATTTAGGCTATAAACTTACCAGCAACAGCACCGCCTCAAGTAAGCACGCCATTTACAGGCCAAAAAGTTCAAATTTGATGCACTTTTGATCATAATTTCTATTTTGCGAGACCATTTCTCATCATTTTGGTGGCACGCACATCCACACGCAAGATGAGAGGTTAACTGCTTAACGAAAGTCGCCATCAATATCCTTTCACTTGCGCTAACGATTTCAAAGCGCCTAAGATGTAAAACTGCTTCGAACTACCGGCAACATGTGCTTTTGCACATTAGTTAGTCACTCACTTGAAAAATAATCCCGAAACATGTAAATAATTAGCAAGCGCCATCAAAAAAACAAACGCACCAAGTCTTTTGACGAGTGTAGTTTGACGACCCATTCCAATCGAAGGCTGAAGAAAACCGAGCGAGAAGCGAAAGAACAAAGGGTGGCCACCAATACCACCAGCAGCACCTGTTGGAGTGAGCCAGCGATGCCAGGAAATTTTCTCTATAAATGCTACTTTTCGTGAGTGTTCACTTAAAATTTTGATCAATTTTGGCAGCACTAAGCAGACCCAAAAGAGCGCTGGAAAATAAAAAGAACTAATCTGAAAATAGGAAAATGGGCGTGGCTCAATGCATTCTCGTCAGATCAGAATACATTTAAGAAATATTTTTTTTAAATGCTTGTAAAAGGAATAGAATAACTTTTAATAAAAGTGACAATAAACAGAAATGTTCACAAAAAGTTGCTCTACTCGTTGGTGTACTTGATTTAAGTAAATTTCAAGGAACACTCCAGATAATTCAGCATCATTCAAACACGGCCGCTTATTAGGCTTAAAATGGGTATATTTCCCCTAGTACTTTAAGGTCGAATGTTATTCTGCCAGGTTACACTCTGCCGATGATTTTTTCTGCCATCTGGCTTCCTGCCTCTTGACATTCTATCTATTGACACATTCTGCCCTAGATCTTTTCTGCCGTTTATGCACTTTTGTATTATATCTCTCTGCCAAGTGTTTTTTTTCTTCTGTCGGATGACATGCTCTGCCGATTGACGGTCTGCGCCAATCTGCTCGATTTTTTTCTGTGGAACGACTTGGAGCTGCCAGATTTCTGTCAGTTGTACTCTCCAGCTGATCAATTTTCTGCCAAATGACTATTTCTGGCAGGTGACATTCTTCTGTTTAACCTGTTCTGCTTGACGGTCCATTCTGCCTTTTGGCAACTAGTCAAACGTCATTCTGCCAAACGGTTTCCTGCTTAGTTTGTACGAGCGAGTGTCAAGATAGAACACCGACGACAAGTTGCGTCAAGTTTCGCTTGACTAAGACCGAATTACACGACAAAGTAGCACGATATAATCGCAACTACATTTTATTTTTCTGGTTTTATTGTATATCTCAGCATTGGAATAAAGTGATCTGTGAAGGTCAACAGGTGAGGCATTGAATGCTGCACAAAATGGCGTCCTTAGAGCGATTTAGATAGCACGATCACGACGATGTGTGGAACTTCGTTAAATTTGAGTGCAATTCACCTAAATCTGACAGTTGGCTCTACTATGCATTTCCTAAGCCTTCAATTTGCTTAAAATCTGAAGATTCAGATAATTTTTGAACTGAGTAAAATTTCTATATCAATATATAGCATAGGGTGGGTACGGATTTTGAAAAGTTCTCAGATCAAGTTCTGGTGTGGTTCCCCTTGTAGGGCATACCCAAAGGGACTCTCACACCAAATTTCAGCTCATTTGGTTGAAAACTGGCTTGTCTCAAGCGGGTTCAATTTTACATGGAAATTACTATGGGAAATTTTGAATTTTCGTTCATTCGCTCCTACAGGCCTGGGGAAAACATGTAGAAACTTCTAGGATGGCCAGAAATGAGCGGAATCGTCTGGAGAACAACTTTCCCTAAGAGACCAGGTCGATTCGTTCAACCCCATCGAGCTCAACGGCAATACATCCGGGGTTTTCGGAACCAACGGTTTTCCCCAGAAAAGCAACAAATTTTCCTTAGCATGCTATGAATGCTTGATGAAAACCGCGACGCCACATGTCAAACAGCTACCACGTGATTGTAAAATTTGCACCATAACATTTTTTTCTTAGTTGGAGGTTTAGAATACAGTAAAATAGTATCAGGATCACCATAAATTTCAATTTTATGGTTCAAAAAGTTCCGAAAACCCCGGATGTATTGCCGTTGAGCTCGATGGGGGTTGAACGAATCGACCTGGTCTCTTAGGGAAAGTTGTTCTCCAGACGATTCCGCTCATTTCTGGCCATCCTAGAAGTTTCTACATGTTTTCCCCAGGCCTGTAGGAGCGAATGAACGAAAATTCAAAATTTCCCATAGTAATTTCCATGTAAAATTGAACCCGCTTGAGACAAGCCAGTTTTCAACCAAATGAGCTGAAATTTGGTGTGAGAGTCCCTTTGGGTATGCCCTACAAGGGGAACCACACCAGAACTTGATTTGAGAACTTTTCAAAATCCGTACCCACCCTAATATAGCATTCACCAACAACGTTTGGGTACTCTTGAGGTTGATGTGACTTGAACTCGTGACTAAACATTGAAGTTCTGAAGCTTTATTGATTATTTTCTTATTTAACTTACACACCACCTTACCGCAATCTTCCTTCTCGCCAAAGTGCTCGCCAAAAACCGCAGACAAGATTAAATTCGTGCCCCCAATCATAATATCCGCGAGCGACCTCCGTTCACCTCTCGGATTCCGAGTTTTGCCTCCTGGTTTTGGTTGGCTGAGGGTTTTTCAGAAGAAAAAACAAACGTAAAAGATTTCGCGCACAAATCTCATTCTCGTTTCTTTTTGTTGAATCCGCCGTGTGGCGGCGCTATAGGTCAACAGACGTTCAAGATCTTGAAGATAAACAGTTTTGCGAGCGAATCTTGCATTCATTTCCTTTAAAGCTCCACGCGCAGTGTCTTATCGCGCTAGGGTGGTTCCAAAAGGTATAGTTTGGTGGCGAAACAAGTTTATCCCAGTTGGTAAGCGCGCGTCGCGCAGCGTGACCTTATCGCGGTTCGAGCCCCGTTCCGGTCACAACAAAAACTTTTTTTCGATACATTGTTCCGGAGAACCCCCTCCAAAGGTGCATAAAAATCACCCAAATGTGACTGACTCGCTGAAATTAACACCATTTCGGGTGCGTTTTATGAACCTTCACAAGATAACCGCCGGGCGAGACGCTGAAGTTTTTAAAAAACATTTCACGCAAAACTTTTACTTAACCTCCTCTCCCTCTCTCTACCAGATTTGTTTGTTTTGGTTTTTAGCACACGGCGCGTTTCTTTCCCTCATTTCTCACTTTTGGAGAGTTTTATAGCCCTCGCCAACCAACCGACTACGGGCGGAGGGGTCAACGAGACAAGCGCGACTTGTGTAAGCTCAGCCGGGTTGATTTCACTGTGCTAGCCGAACCGTGCCGAATTACGGAACTTGGACGACCCTGCTCGGTTCAGGGCTTGGGACCCGCGAGCTGAACCTTTTTCTTTTTATGGGTGCGTAGCTTTTAACGGTTTGGTCAAGCGGTATTTTTTTTCGGACTTTTGGAGCTCGACGAAATGCGATGCGATAATCGGGGAGGTCTGCAGGGGGTAGACGATGGTGTACAAGTTTTCATCAACGCCTAAACATTTCATCTCGATCAAATATTCCTAGTAACTAATTGAAACGTAGACCGATTCCCCATAAGGAGTGTGTTATTTACACAAACACAAATCAACTGCTGCCTAATGCTTCCTTTCGCCGAGACTCTCCATCCCCCGGGGGAGGTTGGCCTTCCTCGCCGTAATGACTGGAGGAATCATGTTCACCTTGATGCGCCTAATTGAACGAGGCATCAGCGAGCTATAATAGCAACAGCAACAACTTCCGGTGGAAGCCACAGGCGAAAATCCCTTCACGTACTCACCTCGTCGACGGCCCGATACGGAAACTTTGTCTGTGCGAAAGTGAACAGTTCGAAACCGGGCGCAGGGACTGCTTTGAACCTTCGCGATGGAGTTTCGAGCGAGTTCCAGAGTCCCGCAACACGACGGTACAGCTAGTTATCCGTCCACAATCTGTTCGACCCCAGCAATCATTCACACCCCGAGTTGTTGGATGTAGACTCCGTCGTCGTACACTCTTCAGCTACACCGACTAGCTGTAGGCTAGGACCAGTGTTGCGGTGGCCAGTTATCCAAAAGTGGCAAATTGGATCACTCACAAACACGAGGAACGTATACACACAGTCCGAGAGAACTTTGCTCGTTTTGGGAGGAAGGAAGAAGCAGTCTTCTTCCGGAATCCCTCTCTACCCTGTGGAAGTAGATTTGAAGCAAGAAGTTATGGCCGGTACTGGCTTGACTTTGCCGAAGAGTAGACGCTCGTCCGGTCGAGACAGCAGGTGTTTATTTGTTTACATAAAGTATGCATCAAGTCAAGATCCGTTCCGGATCAGACGTGCTTTAGTTTTGAGGGTGAGTTTGAGCCGGACGTTCATCTGCTTTACGAGGAATCATACTTTATACAGCTCTTGGAAGTATCAGGGCCAATCCAATATCCTACAGCCGGTAGTGAAATTATGGGAAAGTATAATTTGCATCAGATTTGGGTTATGCTGATACAGCTTATCTCAGTCCCGGGTATCAGGTGGTGAAAGCCTGCGCGCCGCTTCCAATGACTCATTTCAGAATGGCAGAGAACCTGGCGACCCAATCCCGAGGTCATTGGACATTGGCCGGTTCCACGTCGAACCAGCAGAACCCAGACATCTTTGGCCAAAATAATTAAACCCATATGTTTATGTTTGGCGATTGGGGTGATCCTATCCGAAATAGGATGGCCCAAAGAATTGCGTTATTTGACAATTTTCGCAAAAAACACATTTTTCAAAAAATCATACCTCTGGAACGGCTGAACCAATTTTAGCTCGCCACGTTTCAAAAAATAGATGATTAGATGGACTTTAAACGAAAAATACTAAAACATTTAGAAAAATAGCTGAATTCACTAACAGGTCAAATGAAAACCTTGATTGTTTATTGAAGGTCTTGATACCAAAGGACTTACACAATGTAAAACACTTTTTGAACTCTTTGCTTTGTCATTTTTTGCACCATTAGTATCCCATACCATTTTGGGGCTTGGCCATACAAAATGGGTATGTAAATATCTGAAGTTTTTTTTTGGAAAGGTCCAATAAACCAAATTTTCCGTTTTTGCTTTTTAGGTGTTTTATAATACCCCTGACTCAAAACGGTTTCAAAAATACCCAAAAAGCAAAAAATAGAAATTTGGTTTATTGGACCTTTAAAAAAACTCCAGAATATAAGAAGTTTTGTATCTTGAGAAGAAAATGTTCTGATCGATTTGGTGTCTTCAGCAAAGTTATAGGACTTTTCAGAAAAAAGGTACACGGAAAAAATCCAATTTTTATTTCATTTATAATGACTAGAAATGGAATTCCCAAGAAAAAACCCGTTTTTATCTTTTATTTTCGAAATTTTTCGATATGTTTTAGTGGACTAAAAATTTAAATCAGGACAAAAAAAAAAATTAAAAATCATTTACCAAAGCAAAGTTGAATTTGCAATCGAAAAGTACTTTATATATTTTTTTCATAAAATGTGCCATTTCCAAGCGTTCCAGAGAGAAATTCCTAGGAAATTCAGCATGCCAAAAAAAATTTTTTTTTGAGGTACTCTTTTTCAAGAATTGTTTTTCAAACTCAAAAATCTTTAAAATATCGAAAATACTGCTACCACTACTTTTAAGGCATCAATTTTCAATCTTTTGATGGTTTTTTGAGTTAAAAAAAATCTTGAAGGCAATTAGTTTCTGATAGAGGTGGGCAAAAAGAGTGCGAGCCGCTCAAAGAGCCGGTTCACTTAAAAGAGCAAATGAACCATGGCTCACAAAAAAAGAGCCGCGGTTCTTTTTGAAACTCCGGTCTTTTTGAAGATTCGTTTCATGATAGAATGATTTTTAAACGTTTGTATTTTTTTTTACTTTATAAATATAATTATTTGAATTTTAAATAAATTAGAGCATAAATTTGACAACATTCTGGCGAATGACTTTCTGGCATTTGGCCCATCCACCTTAATTAAGAATTTTTTTGACATTTTGGAGAAGAAAATCAAATCCTCTCGCCCGATTCAACTTTGGCATTTAAAGACTTTATCAATTAAATCAGAATGTAGACAAGGGCTCGCAAAATATCTTCCGCAAATAAAATTTTAGCACTTGTAAAATTTTAGCAAAAATAATATTAATATCGCAAAATTATTAGCAATTTGCTCAAAAATCCTACATTTAACTTTAAGAGGTTCTCGCCATACAATTATTCGAAAGTTTAGGTTCGCAAATTTTTAAAAAGAGCGATAGAACCGATCAAAAGAGCCGCTCTTTTCAATGAGCTGGCAAAAATGCCCACCTCTAGTTAGCCTGTAATTTTCAACTGACGATATCTCGGAAACTATTATATCGAGTTTCAATGTTAAAATTGAAACTTTTTGCGAAATTTGCTGATCTTTTTAATAAAATTCTTTTAAAAAAATTTGAATCAAGATTGACTTTTGAAAAGGTCTAAAAACAGATAATAAATTTCCTCATTCATCGGGACTGGCAACACCAGCCAGCAACAGTCAACTGTTCGGAGCTCCTCAAACTTTTCGATTTTTTCGCCGTAATTAACCGTGTTTACCCGCGAGTTTGCTGCTCCAGCATGCCAAGGGCCGGCCGTGGCCGTGGCAGTTCGAGTGTGGCCTCGAAAAACCCGCGAAGTTCATCTACCGGCAGAGTGCAGAAAGGTAAACACACCAACGCCGCATCGACCGCCATCGCGCACGGGAGCGTGCCCAGTGACGTCACCGATCCTTCTTTTTTACACGTGTCATACCGTCCACGTGAGTCCCCGGTACGGACGAGACAATCGACCCGGGCATCCGGAAGCACTTCCGGCCAGCAGCAGCAGCAGCAGCAGTCCACCAGCACTACGACAACAACCACTTCCAACGTTCCCACCAGCAACGAATTTGAGATGCTGAGTGGAGAAGAAAACAACACCGCCAGTGACAGCAGCAGTGCTGGCGACGACGATGACGATGATGAACTTGCGCGCAAGCAAGAAAGCAGAAAAAGTGTAACTCTCCGAAGGAACGACGTCCACCTCCAATTTTTGTTTTGGATACGTTGGCTGACGATGTTGACGAGTTGCTTGAGGGACTCAATATTGTCTCAAAATCAGCAAAACTTCTGTGCAAGTGATTACCCACAAGAAGCTGCATTTCGACTTGGTGGTGAAGAAGTTGAAGTTGCGAAACTTCAAATTCTTCACATTTGATCCTGCAGAGAAGGTCCCAGTGAAGATCGTCCTTCAGGGATATCCGGACCGCCCGATCTCCGACCTGGAAGAACACCTGACGGGCGTCAAGGTAAAGCCTCGAGAGATAAAGGTGCTCTCAAAATCGACTACGGTGACAGGTACGTACACCTTGTACCTCCTGTACTTCGATCGCGGGTCCGTCAAAATCCAGGACCTACGGCGGATCAAAGCACTGGACGGCTTCTTTGTTACGTGGCGATTCTATACGAAGAATCCGGCCGACGCAGCTCAATGCCACCGCTGTCAGAAATTCGGACACGGTTCCAGAAATTGCAATCTTCCACCCCGGTGCGTAAAGTGCGGTGAGACCCACTTCACCGAAAGGTGCAATCTTCCGCGGAAAGACCAGCTGGGGGAAAACGCCCAGCAGCACAAAGCGCGCGTCCAGTGTGCGAACTGTGGTGGAAACCACACGGCGAATTTCCGTGGCTGTGCCGCGCGGAAAAAGTACATCGAGGAGCAGGACAAGAAGAAGAAAGCGCCAGCGTCCCGCCAACCTCCAAAGACATCGAGCTCGAACGCTGCAGCAGCTGGCGGCGGAGCGGTTCCATCGACCAACCCAGCGTTCCCTCCCGGTTGGGGAGGTTCGTACGCTAGAGTAGCCGCTTCTGGGAGCGGTACTTCACCGGGACAAGCAGACGTCACCGGAGATGACCTCTTCACGCTTCCCGAGTTTTTCGCTCTTGCTGGAGAGATGCTCACGCGCTTCCGTGCCTGCCGGAACAAGGCAGAACAATTCCAAGCTCTCAGTGAGCTGATGATGAAGTACATCTACAACGGATAAGCTGCCTTGTGCAGCGAAGTTTTTCGACGTCAATGGACAAAACATACTGTGATTTAGTTTTAAGCTTTTCTATTTCTATCCTTTTCCTTAGTAAATCCAGAAGGTTTTTTTTTTAATTTTTCCTTCTCTTGCCAAATCCATTGTTAGAATATCCAATTACATCAAAATGAATTATAGTTCAAATCATAGTTGAAAGGAACTCCAAAACTCTATTAGGTTATAAGAATTACGGAATTGTGAATTGATTATTTACTAATAAAAACTAATTGAAATTGAAATTTCCTCATTTCATATTTCAAACCAGACTTTGTGGAACAGGCTTAATATACTACCACTTGAAAAAGCTAATGCATCCAAAAATGTTAAGACTGAATAAACAAAATACGGAATAAATGAATTGGTTTTTTTTTATAGAAAAGAGTTGCTCAAAATAACCTTCTGAGCACAGGTAAAGAAATGATTCTACCTTACCACTATAGTGCTGCATTAATGCTCTTTTAAATAATTTATTTGAAAATTTGGCAACCCTGCTTCGTGATTCCCAACAGAGTTGTTTTTATGCTTTTTAGGTTGGATTACTAGATTACTATGAAGACTTCCATCATTGTAATGATTTTTCGTTCAAAGTTATAAATTTTGCATCCTTATCAATATTTTGGCAAAATTCCTACAACATGCTGTTTATATTAGTGCCCTGCACATGCTTAGTCCTTTTGGTAAATATTTTCCCATTCCTTGTAAAGTTATGGAAATCGTCATCAATCAATGATTGCCAACTAGGACGTCAATGAGAGTACCACAAAATTATATAAATTTTTTAACGCATTTGATTTAGACCGAAAATTCTTTCAGTGGCTTGAAAAACTCAACACCCGGCACATGCTGATTTCTTTTGGAGCTGAAATTCGTTAAATTGAATTTAATACAGAATATTTTATAGTGATGACCACTCCACACAGGATCTTCAAAAATGATCATCGGCTTCACCTTAAGACTATTTCAATGGGAAAAAATATTGAGGACTTCTTTTGGTCAGATAATTATTTGTTAATTGTCGGATTTAAGGATTTATAATATAAAAGATATCCGGAGTCGTCACGAGACCCATCGTTGCATATGTAATTAAAGATTTCACAACCCTGACAACTGTTCTAAACTGTAACTCAGGCCTGCCCAACGTACGGCCCGCGGGCCGGATCCGGCCCGTCGGAAGCTGGTTTTCTTATTTGCAATACTATTTTTTTAAATTTAATTATTTTAAAATGTTTCAACTTTTATCAGACATTAGTTCCTGCACTGCTTCAGAAAAATCAGATCTGGCCCGCAGGGCCAAAATGTTGGGCACCCCTGCTGTAGCCACGGTGCTCAAAATACCGTTTTATGAAAAAAAAATATGCAATCCGAGATTTTGGGGTCTATCGATTCCTTACACCATAGCGCATCTCTGTGCAAAAAATAAAAACATTCGCTGATGTAGTTTTCAAGATACAGCCCTTTTAAGATGTTACATCCGATTTTCAATAAGAAAACCAATACAATCAATACAATTTTAGCATTTCAAAGAATATGCATTTCGAGATAAAGGTGTTTTTTGCTTCATATGACTGTCAAGTATCTCTGGGCCAAGTTTCAGGAGGTTTGCTGATGTAGTTCTCGAGATACAGCCATTTTAAAATGTTATTTTCGATTTTTTCAAAGAAAATCCATAAAATCATTACAATTTCAGCATTTTAAAGAATATGCATTTAGAGATAATGATGTTTTTTGCTTCATATGACTGTCAAGTATCTCTGGGCCAAGTTTCAGAAGGTTTGCTGAAGGAGTTCTCGAGATACAGCCATTTTAAAATGTTATTTTCGATTTTTTCAAAGAAAATCCATAAAATCAATACAATTTCAGCACTTTCATCAGCAAACCTTCTGAAACTTGGCCCAGAGATACTTGACAGTCATATGAAGCAAAAAACACCTTTATCTCAAAATGCATATTCTTTGAAATGCTAAAATTGTATTGATTGTCTTGGTTTTCTTATTGAAAATCGGATGTAACATCTTAAAGGGCTGTAACTCGAAAACTACATCAGCGAATGTTTTTATTTTTTGCCCAGAGATGCGCTATGGTGTAAGGAATCGATAGACCCCAAAATCTCGGATTGCATTTTTTTTTTCATAATAACGGTATTTTGAGCACCGTGGTGCCTTAAATAAAAAATGAAAGATTCATGGTTATTTCGAAAATATTCGCTCATGGTTATTTCGAAAATAACTTTTTCGCTCACAACCATGCTGGTCCTGAACATTTACAGGAAGCTCTTAACTTCTACTTAAAATGCAAACTCACAAAACCAATTTTCCAGATGAATTGAGTCAGCAACTTGGGAGTGCTAAGAAGAGAAGAAGTAAAATACACCCACTAGGGGAAATTCTCGTATGTTTGGCAGGTTAGGCACTCGCTCCTAATTCCATCCAATTTGCTGATTGTCACTATTTAAACAACTAATTTTGCAAAACTTTTGATAGAAACTTGCTTGCTCACTTCTTATTGAGCTATTTATCACTCGATTTCAGTTGAAAACGCTTTAAATTAGCTTTAATTGAATGTCAAAGTTCTGACCTGCCAACATTAGAGGCACGCTGGAATTAGATGCTGTTCCCCTACTTGAACTAATTCCCTCCTGTTGTCCAAGGAAGATGGGGCAAAAAAAAAAAGCTCAAAGTTCGAAGCGTCAGAATCAATTGTGCATGGACGATCCTTCAGCGAAAGTGCAGTCTACACACTTCCTGAATGACCACACACACACACGATGCGATACGATGATGTGTGCGGCGGAGATTCAAGCTTTCAAGGGATGCTGCTGCTGCTGCTCAAATATTGAACGACGAAGAAGACTAGCATGATGATGAAGTTCTGTATTGACGCACTCAAGGCGGTGGGGGAGGGAGGACATTCCGTGTTTGCAGAGCTTGAGTCGGTCCGGGGGGGAGCTTTCTGGAATCCCCCACACACTGCTATATATGAGAGCTTTTTCATATGCACTGCCTTGGGCAACCATAAGCGCATTTCAATTACGTACAAATATTATTGCACTGGTGGTTTCACTTCCGAAACAGGGGAGGAATATGTGTGTGCTGTGTGTGTGTGTGTGCTGTGTATGTGAGTACAGGAATGTCAAACACGTGTGTGAAGTGAGTTTGTACGTATAAATATTTGATTCGAGAGCAACAATATGGCAGAGTGAGTGCGTGTGTGTGTTTGTGGATCTGGCACTGATATGCTGCTGTTTGAATGCTTCCGGGAAGTTGATGTGATATAACTAATACTGCAGAGTTGGAGCAGGCGTTGAGGAATGCTGTGCAAGGGGGGGGGGGGGAGCATTGTTGAAGGGATTAAACAGTTCATTCGAAGCTGCAAGCAGATGCGTATCCAAGGAGATCTGGAGCATGTGGAACTCTTCATCATTAGATTTGCAGGTTAGATTTGGATCTACCTACAACGAATTGTAATCCTGTGAACAACCCTCGTAGACGCCACTGCCATGTCGTACACAACTGTGACAAGTGGCAAAGTGGTTGCCGCAGCAGGCAGTAAGGTAATCAATGTTCGATCAAACCACACTCCACACAGGATCATAATAGTCATGGTGATAATGGTTGGGACATTATAATGACATTATTCCGAATCCGGACCGTCGGAGCACTTTGCGCTTCGATGTGGTCCAGCATGCTGTAATCGGCCAGTGGATGCTGATTCGTTACCACGATTGTCATGTTTGGTTATTTACCACAACCCACTTGATTCAATGTAGGTTGAACCCCAGCAAGCTTCTAAGCCAAGTGATGTTTGCTGTGTTCAGGATTTAGAATCAAGGATTTGTCACCGATAACAATGTTGTAACAGCTGTGTACCCGTTGTTCAACAAGTCTACCTTGAACCGATTTGTTAGTTCATGCTTCTTTTAGCTACACCTTCATTAAACCAACTTGCGATGCAGCCAGGTGTGGCAACTAACCTAAACATAAACACACACACACTCGAACTCTCCTCATCAGACTCAGTCCAAAAGAGAAACCGCCGTCCAGTGCGGCCGCGCTCGGAAACCGTGTCGCAGACGAAGATTTCGAAAGCCGCGTCAGAAACCTGCCCAGCAGATCTGCGCCAAGACGAGTCAATCGAGCAGATACATACGACAAAAGGGTAAACGACGCTGGCGGCAGCGGAAAAAAGATAAACAAAAGACGCGTCAAGCGCGAATGTGTGTTTCAGTTGAGTGAGCGGTGCGCAGCAATAAAACACCCGCTCCAACCAACACTCTTTATTTCTCGGACGGGGGAGAGACTTTCTGCCGGGAAGTCTGTCCGAAAATACCCGAGCAAACGGCAGAAAACAATTACCGAAAACCGACTGAACTGGTATGATTGTCCCTATTTTCGTCCTACTGTGTACCTAATTTAGACCTTCCCAGTAAAAAGTCATATAAGTCCAAATTAAACTCAGAAAAAGACCAAAACAGGTCCAACAACCCGCTCCCAAATCTTACATACTAGGGAGCCTATATGGAGAGGCGAAATGTCACTCTCAGGGTTCCAATCGAACTGTCAAATCGGGGTTCCAATCGAGCAACAAGGTCATGTAAGAACAAGGTCGGAATCAATTTAAAATCATTTTGGCAAAAAAACGAGACTTATAACAATCAAAAGTATTGTAAAACTGTTGTCGATGATAATCTGATAGTTTTTGTTATGTTTGTGCTTGTTCGGTACAAGAAAAGTGCCAGCACCAAAGAAAAACTACAAGTTTTTCAACCTTAAATTTGAATGACTTTGAGTGTTTGAAATTTCTCCCAGAACATTTCATTTCCCTATGTAGGTCCCTATTACCAGGGTAGGTAAACCATCACCATCGCATTATCATTGATGCATATTTCGGTGCGTTCCTCGTCTCTTAAAATTTCTCTTCTCTTTCGCAGCCGAGTGATGGTCGGCTTGCTATCGCGAATATCGAAAGCCCATCACATCGACGAGAAATACCCTCTCGCTGGCTCCGATGGAACTATCGTTCCAACCGGAGAGGCACGCACACGAAATTGCTGTATACATTAGGGTGTTTCATCCAAAACCAAAAGTTCTCAGAATCAGGCAAACCGAGGTTCCCCTAGTAGAGGATACCCATAGGGACTCTCATGCCAAATATCAGCCCATTTGGTTGAGAATTTGCCTGTCCCCAGCGGTTTAAAGTTTACATGGAAATTACTATGGGATTTTTGTGCTTTTCGTTCAATCGTTCCTACAGGTCTGGGGACAACATGGATTCACTCGGAATAAATACAGGTGTGTAGGGGATGGTCCAATGAACACATTCCAGAAGGAATTAGACTTGTCCATTCTGTCCCCAAGGTGCGCATTGGATCGACGTCCGGTGTCTCCAAAACCAACGATTCATCCTTCAAAAGCATCGCATTTCCTTAGTATGCTATGACGGCTAGGTGGAAACCACGACGCCCCATATGAGACGGTGAACACGTGGAGTGGCATCGATTGAATTATTAACACAAAATCATCATTTTACTTTATTTAGAATAGTTGAAATTCTTTCAGGAACATCAATAATTATAATTTTAGTACTTTAAAGAATGTTTCTGAGCCAAAACTCGAGTAGATGCTCTGCCACGTGTTCACCGTCTGACATGGGGCGTCGTAATTTTCTCCTAGCCGTCATAGCATACTAAGGACAATGCGTACATTTGAAGGGTGAATCGATGATTCTGGAGACACCGGACGTCGATCCAATGCGCACCTTGGGGACAGAATGGACAACCCTAATTCCTTCTGGAATGTGTTCATTGGACCATCCCCTACACACCTGTCTTTATTCCGAGTGAATCCATGTTGTCCCCAGACTTGTAGGAACGATTAAACGAAAAGCATAAAAATCCCATAGTAATTTCCATGTAAACTTTAAACCGCTGGGGAAAGGCCAATTCTCAACCAAATGGGCTGATATTTGGCATGAGAGCCCCTATGGGTATCCTCTACTAGGGGAACCTCGGTTTGCCTGATTCTGAGAACTTTTTTGTTTGGCTGAAACACCCTAGTATACATACACTGGAGCTCACGCACACAAATGAACTCATTTCTACAGGGCTTACGGGCGAGAGAATTTAACGATTGCTCTTTCTCTTGCTTTTTGAGCGAGGGGACTGGCTGTGTGAGAGATTTTTTTCCGTCTTACGCATCGGTTTGTTCGTTGCTCGCTATTTCATCGGCGTCGATTTCGTTTCGCTCTCTTGATGCAGTTTTGGGAGAACGCCGAAAATTTGATGATTTGAGCGAGGGACGATATCTAAAAGCCCTCGCCATCGGCGAGGAAACGAGAATATACCATCCCTGCCTATTACATACGTGACGTACTGTGAATGTCATCCGTATAATGAAACCAACCTCCTGTGAGCAAAAGAAGCAGCGGCGGTGTGGATAATAAAGTATTATGATTACAATACATTCATTATTCGGAAATGTGACCGTGAGACGGTGTGTGTATATGTGTATCAGAGTGAATGGTTTACGTAGGTTCTTGAGGAGGAAGAAGCTGATTGGATATATTAGGAAGGCAATAAGTCACCCAGGAAACGAAGAATAATGTTCTGAACTAACTGGTTCTGTGTAATTTATTATTTTTCAAACCTGCTTTTTTAGGAAAAATTGATTTGCGAAATCGGGAAAAGTTGCCCCAACCCCTCACCGATTTGCGTGAAACTTTGTCCTTGATCACGAATCCGAGGTCTGTTTTTTGACCTCTCGTGACGGAGGGGCAGTACGACCCCTTTCATTTTTTAACGTGCGAAAAAAGAGGTGTTTTTCAATAATTTGCAGCCTGAAACGGTGATGAGATAGAAATTTGGTGTCAAAGAAACTTTTATGTAAAATTGGATGCCCAATTGGATGGCGTACTCAGAATTCCGAAAAAACGTAATTTTCATCGAAAAAAACACAAAAAAAACTCTGCCATTTTCCGTTACTTGACTGTACATTTTTTTGGAATATGTCATGTCATTTTAAGAAAAAATTAATGTGCTTTACAAAACTACACCAACCAAAAACTGTTTTCTGTTTTTTCATTTAGAACAAAATTTTTTAACTTTGCAGGTTGTTTTTTTCTAACTTTGCAGGTTGTAATAATGTTCTACAAATTTGTAGAGCAGATAATTACAAAAATGTAGATATTCAAGCATAAGGGGTTTACTAATTAACATCACAAGTTATCGCCATTTTACAAAAAAAAGTTTTGAAAAAGTTGGTCGTCGTTGATCATGGCCGTTCATCGTTACCCGTCAGGGTTTTGCTTGTAGCCATCATGAGTTATCGATCGTTATTACGAAAAAAAAGTTTTGAAAGTTACTTTTTGCGTTTCTCTTTGTTTTGTCGTCCGTGTCTGTCACAGACATTCTGCTAAAACGCTCAACTAAACCACATAAAAATGACCCTTCTGGGTTAATGTAGATTTGAAAAGACATAACATTTCACTTGAAATGGCATGTTCCAAAATATTTTCTGATGAGATATTTTTATTTTGTATTTTTCGCTTTATATGAGGCATTTTTATGACCAAATATTCCATTTTGCGTCATTGATTCGCCCATACAACTTTCCATACTAATTTGACAACTGTTCATACAAAAATGATAACTGAAAATATTCTAGAATGTGTTTCTTGAGAATAGATTTTCAGATGTGGCAGAGTTGTAGTTATACAGCAATTCCCCACGAAAACAGCATGATTCGAAAAAAAGTTCCCAATTTTTCCGGGGGTTCCTTGGCCGAAATAATTAGACCCGTATTTTTTTTGTTTGGCCATTAGGGTGACCTACGCCGTGTTAGGGTGGTCCCAAAAATGGCAATTTTCGTCGATTTTCGCTAAAACCACTTTTTTCAAATATTCATATCACCGCGTCATTTTATCCGATTTTATCTGTCCTAGACGCAAAAGAAAGGTGATTAGTTTGGCTATTTGGGAAAAAAATAGTAAAAAGTTTAAAAAATCTTGCATTACATATGAAAAGTTCGTATTAAAACTTAAAATGCTGTTTTGAAGGTCTCGGGACCAAAGAGCCTATGGCTGAAAATATTTATATCGTATTCCTTGAAAAACTTCACATAAAATATCAAGAAATGGTGAAGTTTTGTTTTCAGTACTCTGAGATACGATTTAAAAAAAAAAAAAAAAACTGGGTTTTTCGACGCGCCACGCGCAAAGATGGGAAAATGACGAAAACGGGGAAAATCGTCTTTTTTCACTAAAACTGCAATAACTTGAAAATTTCAGCGATGAACCATGTTATGGTTCCAAATTTTTTGTAATTAAACTACGCAACGCAATCGCTGAAAATTTCAAGTTATCGCAATTTTAGTGAAAAAGTCGTTTTTCCCGTTTTCGTCATTTTCCGTTTTCAAAAAATCGGATCTCAGAGTATTGAAAACAAAACTTCACCATTTTTTGATATGTCATCTAAAACTTTCCGAGGAATCCGATAAAAATATTTTCAGTCATAGGCTCTTTGATTCCGAGACCTCCTAAACAGCATTTCAAGTTTTCATACGACATTTTCAAATGTTAAGCTAGATTTTTGAAACTTCTTACTATTTTTCTCAAATAGCCAAACTAATCACCTTTTTTTTGCGTCTAGGGCAGATAAAATCGGGTGTAATGGCGCGGAGATATGATTTTTTGAAAAAAGTGGTTTTTGCGCAAATTGACGAAAATTGCAATTTTTCGGACCACCCTAACACGGCGTAGGTCATCCTAATGGCCAAACAAAAAAATACGGGTTGAATTATGCGATCTGGACACACCGCGGGAAACAAATGTCTGCATCATTTGGTCCTATATTTTAATATTTTCTCAAAACATGGCCTTATTTTTCATCATTTCAAATGTTAGTTTTGAAATTTTAGTTCTGATGATGTTGTTATTGGAAGGATCAGATAATTTCACGTATGTTTCATTATATTGACATTAATATCTGTTCCTGTTTGTACCTGCAGCTCAGCAGCATGGAATCCAGTTTTCAAAGTTTTTGAGATAAATGTTAAGGATTTTTAACTTATCTAAAGAAATATTTCTAAATTTCAGGAACAACGAAAAATTGCAAAGATCCCGATTTCAATTTTGCATCTAAAACTGAAGTGATTTTTTCAGCAAACTTTTTTATGTTTTCAGAAAATTTGATTTTTATTGAAAAAAGGCCCCTTGCCTTTTTACCCTTGCCCTCAACAAGTCATCTGTTTTAATGATTTAAACATATCAAAAAATTGAAGTTTTCGAAAATAATGGGTTTTTGCAAATTTATCTTTTTTGTGTTATATTCGAAATCATTCTCCAGAAATTTTCTGACGCGAAATAGCTTCTTTGGGCATATGAAAAGCTCACATAGAGTCTAAGACACAAAAAACAACATAAAATTGCTGATTTCTACCAAACGATCTATAGAATTGTGGTTTTGGATATCATTTCCTTTTAAACATCTATAATTTTTTTCTGTACATTTCAGTAAAATCACGCAAACTCCAAATAGTGTCAGATTGACTTATAATGTGAATCATTGTAGTAATTATTCATAAATATATCTTGTAAAAAATTACATTCTGGAAGTAATTTAAACAAAAATAAACAGCATTGAGCTGTGACGTTTTACGGTTGACAGTGTTGCCAAATCTTCAATATTTTTCCTTTTTTCTTTTCTTTAAACAAATTTGATAGTGTTTTCAGTTTATTCTTGATTCCGGTAAAACGGTTAAATTATGTAATAATTGAACAATTTTTTTTCTGAAATTAATTGTTTGTATATCCATTTTGGGATCAGTCAACCCTTCTAGAAAATCTCTGTTTCATTCGGATAATTTGTGCAAACGACACATCGTACGATGTTAATTCCCTTCCTCAAAGAACAGACAATTAAAAGCATACTCCACTTGCCAAACCAAATCTGCTCCAAGCACAAGAGTTAGTTATCTCACAGGACACAGAAGTAGTTGTCCGACCGACCACAAACAAAAACCCTTTTGTGGTCCTAATCGCTTAGAATAATTGTTTTCCTACTTGTCGTCGTTGAGCCTAGCTAGCTTTTTGCGTCATAAGAGAGGGCGGGAGTACAAGTTTGATTTATTTCGATAGCTCTCTTGGGGGAGAAACTGCTCATTCTTCTTGGGAAAAGCTCAGGGTTTTTTTTGCTCGCTCCAAGATTCAGATTTATTAAATTTTGGCGCAACTTGAACGAACTTCAACAGCCTCAATCTTGCACTGTTATTAAAATTTCCATCTCTTTGTGGGTTGCGCGCGGATTTAATCAAAATTTTGCAGCTCGTTGAGCAATCTCCCCCATTTTTTTTTGGCGGCAGTCAAAATTGCATCAAACGCGCCCGCCGCAATCAATTAGCAGAAGCATTTAGCTAGAAATTAGTAAGAGCTTCTGCTGCATACTGATGGCAGCGCTGCTCAAAACTTTTGCCCAGAATGCAAATGTAATTAACGACACAGTTTACAAATTGAAGAGCGCCATCACAGATCTGAGTGGCTAGCTGGAGTGAGCCTGTTTGAAGGGAAAGCTATGGTGAAAAGTTTCCAGCGTCAACCATTGGAAGAGTTTTCCTCTTTGTGGTGATGTCCTTTGGGGCAGGGATGCCAAAGCACTAATTTTGATGGGAAAATTTTCAGTAATTCAGTAATTCGCTAAAAGAGCGAGTTAGAATGCTCTTTTGAAATTAAAAAGAGAGCAGAAACTTCATGATGACCGACCTGAGATTGCTCGCCAGAATTAGTGAGCTCTCTTTAGTGCTCATAAGTGCTCGCTAGTGCTCGTGAGCGCTCGAAAACACTTAAAGCGCTAGCAAGAGGCTATTTGCGAGTGCAGTGGATGCTTAAAAGAGAGCTTTTTCGCTCATCTCGGTGAGTGCTCGCAATGACCGCTCATAAGAAGAGCAGTTTCACAACACTGAAATCTCAATCGCTGACTTACATTTGTTGATCGAAGTTAACCCATTTTTTCACAACCCTGCTCCCAGTTTAAAAGATTCCAGCGTCAAAATGGGAGGCGATGAATCGTATTTCAAAGTTAAGTGAATTTTCATTTACATTGCTCACCACCTGGCTCCCCCCTCCACACTTCACCCACTTACTCCTTTTCTAGATCGTCCCATGCAAAACCCACTCGACTCGAGCAGTCAGTCACCCTCTGTCGTGCTCTGTTCATAAACGGTACGGAATGCAAAAGATTTTCATTTTCCTTCGGGGAAAATTTCCCCTCTCCACTCCGCTCCTTTTATCATCTCAAGCAGAAGTAAATCTTTCCGCAAGCTTTACGGGTGGCGTACAAAAATGAAAGGAACTTTAACGTTTACTTTGGGTGTTTCGTGAGCGGGGGAGGTTGTGGGAAAAATGGGCGGGAGGAATTCTTAAGGGTGCACTTCCTGACTAACCACTGGAAGTGTGGGAGTTGGTGGTGAGAAATCCGTGATTTGTTTGAAAATTTCAAGCAAATTTTCAAAAAATCTTAAAAGCGATTAGACAAGTTGAGAGATCAACTGCAAGAGTTTACTCAACACTAGATAAAGAGGAAGCTGTGTAAAGTTCACGGTCCAACACAGTTTGAGCACCTTTCCAAACTGAAACTGAGGCAAATGCTGTTTCAAGTGCTTGGTCCGTCCAGGTCTCAAACAGACTGACTGACTTGTGAGAACGATATGATGCAAATCTGTAAGCTCATCTTTCCTTGATACTAGGGTGAAACATTTAACACGTATTTACCTGGACAGAGAAAATCTGATGGTTTTGGTTTATCTTGATGCCTCCAACTACAGCCCGAAAATGGCTGATGGAGCTGCACTTTTACAGCCGTGAAAAGAAAAGACCACTTACCTGAAAAGAGAGAATGAAAAATAAAGGAAAATGTTTAGTGCTATGGTTGAATCATGGTTGGTTTGTACAGTTACACAATTCTTTAACCTTCTGAAGCCCAAATTTGTTTTTTTTTCTGAAATTCTTATTTTTCCCGAGTTTAGGAGGTCATTTTGAGCCACTGTTTTTCTACGACAAATTTAACTTCTTTTGTTTTATGTTTTTCATTTTTGATGTCTGTTTGTTCCTGATAGTATTTGACATCTTCTACCCTTCCTTTTTTGCTTGTTTTTCACATTTCTACTATAAAATTTTACGATTATCATTTAAATTGTAAAAAGTGCGTATAGGTTTAGTCTGAGACATTACAAAATTTTCTGAACACTTGTTTATGCATAAAATATAGGAAATGTTACTGAAAGAAATCACAGGCGAATTTTGAGATAGGGTTGTGGAGGGTTAAAATTAACGATTTTTTTTAAATGGTTCAATATAGAAAATTCAAGAAAAATATTAAAAACTGTTTTTCTTCAGCATACTTCCTTTATTTATTTTTTAAATTGGATACGTTGTTTTTTTATTATTTAAGAGATCTTTAAGTAAAGTATAAATTCATTGAAAAAGGTAGCTTGCGGATGGGCTAAGTTTTTAGCTTACGAACGAATAAAATGATTAAAATATAATTGCTAGACTAATCTAAAAATTTTCCTTAATATTTTATCCAATTTTTTTTTAGAAAATTTAAAATTAAATGCCATCAATTTGATGTTAAGAGTTAAAAAAATAGCCTTATTTGAATCCCATTCTATTTGCAATTTTAATGGCTGTTGCAAATTTAAGTTCCAATTTCCCCCCACATAACCAGGAGGCAGAAAAAACACCTTAAAATGCTTTTAAAGTATGATTTAAGTTTCCTACTGTTAAAATTGAAAATGAAACACTTTTAAAATTCCCCGATCTTTTCAAAAACATTTTTCCTTAATTTTTTGAATCAAAAATAACATTTCAAAAGGGAGTACTTTTGAAATCTGATCCGCTTGAAATTTTAGCCTTGCTTAATTGAAATTTTAGCCTTGCTTAATTTTTTTTGAATAATGTTGTTTTGGAAAAAAATCGGCATTGGAAAATCATGGGATGATTTGGGTTAGACTAACAAAACTTCAATTTTCACATTTCTTTTTCTTCAAACCATTTTATCTTAGCAACCGGATGTCCAATTTTCAAAGTCTCTTATAACACAATTTATAGTATTTTTTTGAATTACTAGAAAAATATATATTTCCGGAAATGGTCACTCACAGTCTCTATGTTTTAACCCTCTACAACCCAACTCCGCCTTAAGACTTAAAAAAATCACCAAAAATCCATTTTTAACCATTTTTTGATCTTTAAAAAGCATTGGAAATAAGACTCTTGAAATTTTAGAAAACTTTAGGGTTCGAAGATTTACTTGTTTTATATGACTTTGCCAATGTTTATGAAAATGTTTTTTTAGGAGTCAAATTAGGCTGTGTTTTTTACTAAAATTTCCTATATTTTAAGTAAAAAGAAGTATGCAGTATTTTTTTAGTGTCCCAGATTATGCCTCTACGATTTTTTTTTTACAATTTAAATGATAATGCTGCCTTTCTTTAGCAGAAAATGTGAAAAATAAGCAAAAAAATTAGATGTGACTGTAAAAACAAAATTAGATAGGCAAAATGTAATAATGGTAGTAGAATAGGCCAAAATTTGATATTTAATACTACCAAAAACAAACATAAACTAAACATGATAAATGCAAATTAATTAAAATAATAAAAATGAAACCAGAAAAACATCAAACAAGAGAAGTAAAGATTTTCGTAGAACAAAAGATGCTCAAAATCACCTCCTGAACACGGGAAAATAAAAATCTTCGAAAAAAAAAAACTTAATTAAAAAACTGCAATTATTTAACTGAAATAAAACTTTCGGTGGATATATCTTGAAAACGAGACACTTTATCAAAAAATCTGTAAAGTACTTTTCAATTGCAAATTTACATTAAAAATGAGGTCAAAAAATCTTATAGATGATAGTCCGTTTTTCCAAAAAAAACACATTTTTTTCAAAAATTTATGACACTGCAGCAAAATTTTTGACCATACTTTTCTATGGCTCAAAAGTTGAGGGTTTTGGTCCTCTAAAACATGTAAAAAATCTCCTCAATAAAAAAAACAGCAGTTTTGAGAATTTTGTTTTTATGTGAAAAAACAAGTTAATTCTAAAATCTGCAATATTTTTTTCCGTATACTTAATTTTTCCTGAACAGTCCTCATCAATACCTACAACCTTGCCGAAGAAACCAAATTGATCAGAAAATTCCTTCAAAAGTAACAGATTTCCGAAAATAATTTTTTTGGTCATTGGGAAGACCCCGACAAAGTTTATGTCAAATAAAAAACACTAACAACAACTAATCCAGTTCCGGTTTTGATAGTGGATTGTTATATTTGCTTGGTTAGTTTGGACTAGCATAACATCGGAATCATCAAAATAAGTTGAATAATGTTTTGCAATTAGATTGAGAAAATATCTGCTTTTCCTATCACGACAAAACGGCCTACATTCCATGACCAAAAAATAACAGTATGGAAATCGTAGTTTATGCAACAAGTTGCATAAAAAAGATTTTTTCAGCACGAGTCGTACATTTATCCAATGAGGTTTACCAAGTTGGATAAATACGACGAGTGATGACAAAATCAAGTTTTGCAACGCAATTCCGCAATTTGCAATTCCAAAAAACACACACTGAGTGAAATTTTATGTCAAATTTTCATGTATTTTGTCAATCAAATCAATCAATCAAAAAAATGTTGAAAAGTGTTACTTTTCAAAACAAGTGCTGAAAAGTTCAACTTTTCAGCACCCATTTGAGTGCTGAAAAGTAGAACTATTCAGCATTTATTTTGAAAAGTGTTGGTATTCGATTCTGTTATTTTTGGTACAGAAAAGTAGGCTATTTCATCGTTCAAGAATGACAGGAAAAGTGAGTAGTTTCACGACGGAATTGCAAAAAAGTAGTTTTTGTAATTCCATTGTGAAACTGACAACATTTTGTGTCCTTCTGGAGAAACGAAAAGGCCTACTTTTCCCTACCAAAAATAACAGAATGGAAAATTAAAACCTTACAATACCACTGTGCACTGTAATGCACTGTAATGGGTGCTGAAAAGTTGAACACTAGTATCGAAAATAGTAGTTTTTGCAATTCCGTCGTGAAACTACACAGCTAAAAAAGTAGTAATCCAGCTGCATGTAAAAGGCGTGGATGTAAAATAAATATTGCATTATTTTATGCAATTTTATGTGATTTTACACCCTGAAATATGTAGCCCATCAGTATGGGAAACCTACTTTACCGAAATGTCAAGCTCATATATGCGTTTATCCTTAAAGCTTTTTATCGGTCTGATGGCCGAGTGGGCTAAGGCGCCAGTCCTTACTGTTGGTGCTGGGTTTGAATCTCGTCTGTTGCAACTTTTTTTTTGTGTTTGCAAAAATTGTACATGCAGTGTGTAAAATTAAGTGTTTATTTTGATGCTTTTGCATGCGATTTTACCATCGGATTTTTTGCTGTGTACTTACTTTTCCTGTCATTCTTGAACGACGAAATATCCTACTTTTCTAGTAAATGTACCAAAAATAGTAAAAGTTCTACTTTTCAGCACTGAAATGGGTGCTGAAAAGTTGAACTTTTCAGCACTTGTTTCGAAAAGTAACACTTTTTAACATTTTTTTATTTAAACGATTTATTGACAAAATACATGAAAATTCGACTTTAAATTTCACTCAATGGGTGTTTTTCGGAATTGCAAAAAATGTTGTATGGAACTCGTTGCAAAACTTGATTTTTTCAGCACTCTTCGTATTTATCCAACTCGGTGAACCTCGTTGGATAAATGTACGACTCGTGCTGAAAAAATCTTCTTCTTGCCACTTGTTGCATAAACTACTATTATGTAACAAGTTGTAAAAAGCAGATTTTTTCAGCACGAGTCGTATATAAATCGACGAGTGCTGAAAAAATCAAGTTTTGCAACGAGCTGCTTACAATTTTTTTTGCAGTTCCAAAAACGCCTTTTGAATGGAATTGTTTGTCAAACATTTATGTATAAACTAAATTCACCGTTTAAAACAAAAAATAATATTGAAAAATGTCCATACTTATAATTAAAAATGTTTACGGTAGGTTACGGGAGCTCATTCCTATTTCAAACGCGTTCTGACCTGAAATCCCTTTGGCCAATTGTCGCACTAACGTGCTGTGTTAAGCACGACAAGATTGAAACTTCTTTCATATGAAGAGTGGAAAAAATGCACGGAGTTTTCCGGTTTTTATTGAATATCTTAGGATTGAAATCGAATTTTTGGTGATCTGTTAAGGTCAAAAAATGGCGTTCTTAACTCAATTTGGTAGAAAAAAAACCCACGACAAGTTAGCACGAGAGCGAAAAAGTGCTGAAAAATTCAAGTTTTGCAACGAATTCCATGCAACATTTGTTTCAGTTCTGAAAACTTATAACTTTTTAGCACTGTTTTGTTTTGTTATTGAAAAGTAGGCCGTTAAGTCTCGCGAAGAAATGGAAAAATTGACAGTTTCACAGTGGAACTGCAAAAATGTATCATTATTTGAATGTTGTCCTCTCTCACTTAAATAATCAATGTTAAATATTTTTAAGGTAAAACGCTCGATATTCTTCCGCCAAAGAAGTTCCTCACTCCGCAAGAAGCGTGACTTGGCAAGTGTCAAGTGGCGAATTAATTCAATTGCTGCTCGGGCACGTAATTATACATTTAGTTGTTGAAGCCCATGTGGGTAAGTGTGTGTGTGTGCAGCTTCACTAACAACGCGAGAAAAAAAAGCACTTTGCATTCGAGCAGCACTAGTGTTGTACTAATGCAGCAAGAGGCGCAACAAAAAAACGAGCTGCTAGTGCGTTTAAGTATTTTACACCGCCACTATGTGGCAAGAAGCGTGCAGGGACTATTGAGATAAGCATGTTCTTGCATTTTTGTACGCTGCTTTTGTTGGTGGTGAAAGGTATTGTGATTTGATGTATGTTCGATAGTTTTGTTCTGCTCAGTTCAAATCAATTCAAAATCATAAAGTTTTAGATTTTAAATTGTAGTTAGGTGGATACAGTAATTTTAACCATCCATAAACTCTTGAAAAACACACTTTTTACTATCGCTCAAAAGCGCTCGTAAACGAAGTGTGTGGTGTGACAAACCTGTCGCACGAACCGGCACATGCTTCCCAACATTATGCCCAAAGTTGGTGGTGGAAGAAGCGGAGCAGAAACGCGAGATTTATGTAACACGAACGCCAGAATGCGGTGCCACAAAACCATTCATCATCGCCTCTTTTTCCAGCAGTGATGACGAGGACGGTGGCGATTACGACGTTTTGTGTGCAACAGTGTGACATGTCGCTACATTTAGTCGTATGTGTGTGTGTAAGTGCACACTGCACATCAGCTAACCATCCGTGTAAGTGTGCTTATGTTTCGTCTTTTTTTTTGTTGGTTTGTTAAACCGTGACAGAAGGTTGTTAAATTGTTATTTTGTAGGGTATTTGATCATCCTGAAATTTATTTTAAAATAATTATAAAAAAAATTGTATACAATTTATTACAAGTTTTTGTGTTAAAAACAATTATTGCAAATTGACATTTGACATACAACATTTCAGGAAGATACAATAATTTCACAAAATATCTTCAGAACTGCTTTGCAGAGATTTTTCGATTTTTCGTTTAAATGTTTGACCTTGAATAACCAAAAAATATAGCACACAATGTAAATAACAACAAACCCGTTTTGTTAGGCTGGTCATTTTGTACATTTTCCCGAAGTTTGGTTGAATTTGGTTAGCGGAGTCTCGAATTATAATTAAAATAATAAGGTAATCGGGCATGTACGTGTGTCAAATGCGTTCTGCCCTGTAATCATTTAGTTGACGCACTTGCAGCAATTTTCAGGGTGTGTCAAGATAGCACGACAAGAGTGACAAAAATTCATGGAATTTTTTCAGTTTTTATTGAATATTTCATGATTGAAATCAAATTTTGGTGTTCTGTACAGGTCAAAAGGTGTGGCATTGAGAGCTGGCCAGTTTGAAAAAAAATGCACGTGCGACAAGATTGCACGATATCGACGACTGGAAGATTAGACACATTAGCATAATACTTTGATGCATGCAAATTTGGGCAAGAGTTATGGTTCGGCGAAGAACTGCGCCAAAGAAGAAAATTTACTATCAAAAACCGCCCATTTCGAGCATTACCATCAGGAGAGGCTTTCCACAGTACTCACGGGTAGAGTGTAATTGAGCAAATCTGCGTCGTCTCACTACGACGGAACCGTCACTCGTTTAGGGCTGTAAGCTGGTAAATAATTTAGCTAATTGATGGTTGTTAGCATTTGCACACCGTTGACATGTGAGGCACGTGGAAGGTCTTTGAGGAATTTAATGTTGGTATGAAATGAGACTAAAATTGAGAATGAATTTGAAACTTTAATGAAACTGAACTGAGACAGAAACTGAAACTGAGACGGAAACTGAGACTGAAAATGAGACTGAAATTGAGACTGAAATTGAGATTGACGTTGAGACAGAACTTGAGACTGAAGCTGAGACTGAAAATGAGACAGAAACTGAGACTGAGACAGAAACTGAAACTGAGCCGGAAACTGAGACGGAAACTGAGACTGAAGATGAGACTGAAATTGAGACTGAAATTGAGATTGACGTTGAGACAGAACTTGAGACAGAACTTGAGACAGAACTTGAGACTGAAACTAAGACTTAAATTGAGACTGAAACTGAGACAAAAATTGAGACTGAAACTGAAACAAAAACTGAGACAGAAACTGAGACTGAAACTGAGACAGAAATTGAGACTGAAACTGAGACAGAAACTGAGACTGAAGCTGAAACTGAAGCTGAGACTGTAACTGAGACAGAAACTGAGACTGAAACTGAGACTGAGACAGAAACTGAAACTGAGACGGAAACTGAGACTGAAGCTTAGACTGAAACTGAGACTGACGTTGAGACAGAACTTGAGACTGAAGCTGAGACTGAAAATGAGACAGAAACTGAGACTGAGACAGAAACTGAAACTGAGCCGGAAACTGAGATGGAAACTGAGACTGAAGATGAGACTGAAATTGAGATTGACGTTGATTGACTTGAGACAGAACTTGAGACTGAAACTAAGACAGACACTGAGACTGAAATTGAGATTGACGTTGAGACAGAACTTGAGACTGAAGCTGAGACTGAAAATGAGACAGAAACTGAGACTGAGACAGAAACTGAAACTGAGCCGGAAACTGAGACGAAAACTGAGACTGAAATTGAGACTGAAATTGAGATTGACGTTGATTGACTTGAGACAGAACTTGAGACTGAAACTGAGACAGACACTGAGACTGAAACTGAGACAGAAATTGAGACTGAAACTGAGACAGAAACTGAGACTGAAGCTGAAACTGAAGCTGAGACTGAAACTGAGACAGAAACTGAGACTGAAACTGAGATTGAGACAGAAACTGAAATTGAGACGGAAACTGAGACTGAAGCTTAGACTGAAATTGAGACTGACGTTGAGACAGAACTTGAGACTGAAGCTGAGACTGAAGCTGAGACTGAAAATGAGACTGATACTGAAACAGGAACTGAGACAGAAATTGAACTACAACTGAAATGGAGCTTTGTGTCTTAAAATCGCACCTAAATTACTATTTAAATTAATCGTCCAATGACACCAATCAAAAGTGAATTAAAATTTCGTTACAAAGTGCCAACAAACGACACCCGCGAAGCCATCAACCAACAATCCATGAAAAGAGTATTCACCTTTTTTTCCCGCACCAAACATAAAACGGAAAATCAGTCGAAGGTTCACCACGCGAAAAAAAGCGAACAATTTCACCCCTCTTTTGAAGTTTTTCCCGCCACAATTTTCCTTTCTCTTTCGCGGCGTCAAGTGTTTGTACTCGAAAAAAAAAGAAAAATAAACAGCTCGACACAAAAAAGAAGCAAAAGTGCCTTTTGAAGGTCACACCGTGAATCGGTAAAGCTGGTCAAAAATGCCAAAATTACCCGATGGTGAGATTTTAAGCAAACTGGAAATTCATTCATTGCGGAGGGAAAAAGGGTTTGTGAAAATTTACACATTTATTTGGAAGCGGGAAAATGAAGCCAATCGGTGAGTCAATTGGATGGCTCTTCGAAATCGAAACAGATTTTGGAACGGGCAATCGAGTCGGTGTTTTTCATTGAGTGTAACCTTTTTTTGAAGGTTGAAAGTGTTTCAAGATTCATTGAATAAGGAATTGGCATAACAGTTATTACAATTTTTGTTAAATAACTATTGTGTAATTGCCTTTTTTGTTGATATGTGTTGTAACTATACCACAACTTTCTACTACAAAAATAAAATGTGAATTTACACAGTTTTGAGGTAAAATTAAACTTTGACTATTGCATTATCTGATGTACAAAAATACAAATGAAATATTTCCGTGATTTTTTTTTAAATAATGCAAAAATCTCAGTAAAAAATCTTGGTGTTATAAAATCGGGAATGTGAATAAAGATATTTTATGAGAGTCAAAATATGTAATAATACTACTGTAATAAAAGTATGTAAATTTACGTCTATTTATGTGTCATTTCATTTATTACACAGTATTCAGGTAAAATAATTCGTAAAAAAGAGAATAAACCATTATTTTTGTCTAAATTCAGAATTAAACATTCTTATTGTGTAGTGAAGACATTTTCTGATCGACTTTAAATTAACAAAAAGAATACATTTATAAATTGATAAAATATTTTGATAGGTTTCAGAGGACTAAGATGCCTTCTTTTGCACTAATTGAGCGTGGTAAAAAATTGGATATCGATGAAATTGGTTTTGTAATAAAAACAAAAATATCGTCAAATAAAATTTCAAACATTATTTTTATATGCAAAATCACTTTCCAGCTTGTTGATCTTGGTTGCTAAATTGCATATTCTTAAATTAATTTTTTTTAGAAAAATGAGTTTTACTCAGTGTCATCAAATAAGGTCTTATTTTTGAACTCGCGTTATCTTGGAAACTATTTTCATTGTGTGGAAATGAAATTTATGTTAAATTTTCTGCTCAAATATAAGGGATTAAAAATATGTTTTTTGAGAAATTACATTTTTAATGATTATAAGTTTAATAAACAAAAAAAAAACCTTGCAAGAAAGATTTCTGGACACATATTATTTTACATCAGGAACTGGTACGTTTATCATCAGAGTCTGTTGAGTTTCACATTGTAGGTTGAATTACATTTTTTTAGAATCCTAGGTTCGATTCCATAGGAAAAAAAAATAGCATTTCTCCCAGTTTTGAGTCAAACCGGTTAAGGTTTCATAATTGCTATTGAGAGCTGAAGTTTGTATAAGAATAAAAAAAATATGAAAAAGTTGATCCTAAGAAGCTGCGAATGAAAAGGCGTTTTTGCATGATTTTTTTTCACCAACTTTAACGTTCTATACACAGTAAAAAAATATAATAATCTTGAAATGGTGACAATTTTTTTTGTCCAAAAAAGTGTGATTTTACATAAGGAAAATACTTTAAAAGACTATTTACTAGGGTGGGTACGTTTTTCAAAAAGTTCTCGGATCAAGTTTTAGTATGATTCCCCTTGTAGGGCATGCCCATAGGGACTTTCATGCCAAATATCAGCTCATTTGGCTGTAAACTGGCTGCGCGCTTCAGGGTTAAAGTTTACATGGGAATTACTATGGGAAATTGGAAGTTTTTGTTCAAACGCTCCTACAGGCCTGGGAAAATCACGCGCCAACTTCTGGTATGGTCAAGGTCTGGAAATTTGGAGAACACTTTTCCCGTTCGTTGAGACCTGGCGCATCGACAAAACATCCGATGTCTCCGGAATCAACGGTTTTCCTCAAAAGCATCAAATTTTCCTTAGCATGCTATGAAAGCTTGATGAACATCGCGACGTCAGGCAGCTACCACGTGGGTGAGAAACGGCTGGAATATTTAATTGCAAACCTTCTTTTAACTAGAAAATGATCATTTCGAGTAATCCTGATATTATTTAGTTGAATTCAGAATCTTTGCATAGCAAATTTTTATTTTTTTGCAAATATTTCAACCACGTGGTAGCTGCCTGACGTATGGCGTCGCGATGTTCATCAAACTTTCATAGCATGCTAAGGAAAATTTGATGCTTTCTGGGGGGAAACCATTGATTCCGGAGACATCGGATGTTTTGTCGATGCGCCAGGTCTAGGGACAACGAATCCATATGCTCTCTTCGGGAAAAGTGTTCTCCAGACCATTCCCTATAGGCCTGACCATACCAGAAGTTGGCGCGTGATTTTGCCAGACCTGTAGGAGCGTTTGAACAAAAAGTTCCAATTTCCCATAGTAATTCCCATGTAAACTTTAACCCTGATGCGCGCAGCCAGTTTACAGCCAAATAAGCTGATATTTGGCATGAAAGTCCCTATGGGCATGCCCTACAAGGGAAACCATACTAAAACTTGATCCGAGAACTTTTTGAAAAACGTACCCACCCTACTATTTACTTTAACATGTAGCAATCCTTAACCGATTTGGCTCAAAATTGGCAAAGATACATAATTTTTGAGCCAGTGAGTGTCTCTGAAATATTTTTTTTGTTGTCACCCTGATATTGAACCATCAAATATCCAACCTTCCGAAATTAAAGTTTATTTTACTATGTATGATTTGGAACTTTTTAAAAACATCGGATGTTTTAAATTTCCAAATTGCACAAAAAAAAACATCACATTATTGCAAATATATGAATTCAAAGCAGACAAATCGCTCCAAATATTCCGAAATACACTCACAGTCAAATCATTCCATCCCAATGTGTTCATCGTTCGCTTTCGCCATTACAATTCATTATTCCATCAACACCAGGAATAAAATCGTTTCCACGAGTTCGGTAACGATAAAATCGACATCCAAATGAGTCATATCTTTGCGAAGCAAAGCAAAGCTCCCACATTTCCAACCATCAGTAAATGAAATAATCATTAGCTCATCTTCTCCTGCACACAACAATAATATCAATAGGAAAAACTTTCATCCCACATCGCACAGTCACGGAAAATCCAACGCGCGGATCGATTTTCCTCGGCTCCCTGCTGCCTGGAGCTGTCAAAAGGTTTGACGCTGATTCACCCAACAAGCAGAATGGAATGATTCACCAAAACGACCCCATGGGGCGAGATTTTGGGTGGTTTTTGTATTTTAGTAAAATCTTTAATTTAAAGAAAATAATTAAGATGTTAAATTTCGAGAGTCAAAAATCGAATTAACAAGCCCTCAACCTTGATTCAGAATCTAGGTCGTCACATTTCACCGGATCATTTCCCGCTTTTGCGAATGGAAAAGGATATGACATATTACTTTTTACATCCATTTGTATCCGTTTTCCTGTGGAAAATGACGGATATTGGAGGGTGAAAGCTTTCCTCCCTCCTCACACATAGACACACAAACCCAAGAAGGCCAACACACATTCTCTGCAAGAAGGAGAGGTTGGGAAAATAACGGCTATGACGACAAGGACGTCATCTGGAAAAGGGAAATTTCCCTGATTTTCCTCGTTGAAGGTACTTTTCGAGCAAGGAGCAGGAACAAGGACATGCGAACTTTGCTCGTACCAATTTTCGACACACGTTTTCACGTGTTTTTAACACTAAAGTGATTAAGTTTTATGGTATTCCCAGAGGCGTCATCGATGTCGGGCGAAAGGTGAGCCCGCCATGATTCGGGTTGAGGGTGCTAATTTTATATGGAAATGACCTACTGATGACGGGCATTTGCTAGCTATGATAGGACGTGTACCGTTACGTGGAGTTGAACTATGGGTAATTCTCTACCAACTCACACGAAATCGGGAAAAGTTGCCCTGACCCCTCTTCGATTTGCGTGAAACTTTGTCCTAAGGGGTAACTTTTGTCCCTGATCACGATTCCGAGGTCCGTTTTTTGATATCTCGTGACGGAGGGGCGGTACGACCCCTTCCATTTTTGAACATGCGAAAAAAGAGGTATTTTTCAATAATTTGCAGCCTGAAACGGTGATGAGATAGAAATTTGGTGTCAAAGGGACTTTTATGTAAAATTAGACGCCCAATTTGATGGCGTACTCAGAATTCCGAAAAAACGTATTTTTCATCGAAAAAAACACTTAAAACTTTTTAAAAATTCTCCCATTTTCCGTTACTCGACTGCAAAAAATTTTGGAACATGTCATTTTATGGGAAATTTAATGTACTTTTCGAATCTACATTGACCCAGAAGGGTCATTTTTTCATTTAGAACAAAATTTTTCATTTTAAAATTTCATGTTTTTTCTAACTTTGCAGGGTTATTTTTTAGAGTGTAACAATGTTCTGCAAAGTTGTAGAGCAGACAATTACAAAAATTTTGTTATATAGACATAAGGGGTTTGCTTATAAACATCACGAGTTATCGTGATTTTACGAAAAAAAGATTGCTGAGATATTGCCATGCAAAGGTTTAAAAACAGGAAAATTGATGTTTCTAAGTCTCACCCAAAAAACCCACCATTTTCTAACGTCGATGTCTCAGCAACTTATCTTCCGATTTTCAATGTTAAAATTCAAACTTTCAATATTATGCCCTATTGAAATGTTAGTCTTTTTTATAGGCTTTATCTCAAATGGTTTTTTTTTAATACAGCGATAATTAAAATTGACATATTGGATTCATGTTATGAGCAGTTCTCTAGGATTTCGGTCATTCGATTTTTTTTGTATTTTTTAAACCGACTGAAACTTTTTTGGTGCCTTCGGTATGCCCAAAGAAGCCATTTTGCATCATTAGTTTGTCCATACAAATTTGGCACCTGCCTTACAAAAATGATGTATGAAAATTAAAAATTCTGTAACTTTTGAAGGAATTTTTTGATCGATTTGGTGTCTTCGGCAAAGTTGTAGGTTTGGATATGGACTACACTGGAAAAAAATAATACACGGTAAAAAAAATTTGGTGATTTTTTTAATTAACTTTTTATCACTAAAACTTGATTTACAAAAAAACACTATTTTTAATTTTTTTTTATTTTTTGATATGTTTTAGAGCACATAAAATGCCAACTTTTCAGAAATTTCCAGGTTGTGCAAAAAATCATTGACCGAGTTATGATTTTTTTTTATCAAAACTGATTTTTTCAAAATATCAAAATTTTGGTCGTAAAAATTTTTCAACTTCATTTTTCGATGTAAAATAAAATTTGCAATCAAAAAGTACTTTAGTGAAATTTTGATAAAGTGCACCGTTTTCAAGTTATAGCCATATTTAAGTGACTTTTTTGAAAATATTCTCAGTTTTTCATTTTTTTTAAATTAGTGCACATGTTTGCCCAGTTTTGAAAAAAATATTTTTGAAAAGCTGAGAAAATTCTCTATATTTTGCTTTATTGAACTTTGTTGATGCGACCCTTAGTTGCTGAGAAATTGCCATGCAAAGGTTTAAAAACAGGAAAATTGATGTTTTCTAAGTCTCACCCAAACAACCCACCATTTTCTAATGTCGATATCTCAGCAACTAATGGTCCGATTTTCAATGTTAATATATGAAACATTTGTGAAATTTTCCGATCTTTTCGAAAAAATATTTTCAAAATTTTCAAATCAAGACTAACAAAAAAAAGTCGTTTTTATTTTTTAAATAAGATAAACTATAAATAGAATTTATTAATTTTGTAAAATAGATTTACAAAAATATATTGTTATCAACATTGATGTAAATGCTCGTTAATTTTCTTTGAAAAAAGGTTTTATGAATTCAAAAAGAACAACTCTTCCAAGAATTAGCAATTTCTGTGATTTTTTTTTAATTATGTGACTACTTTCTTTTTAACCAAAGAAGTCTTTTTGCATCATTAGTCCAAACAAAAATGTATACACTTTGGCAGCAGCGCAGGAAAAGTGCCATACAAATGTAAAAAAAATCGATACCTTGAAACTTTCTTTTTAGAATAATTTTAATAAAAAATACTATCTGAAAAACCCAAAACACATAATGGTAAAAACAATTAAAAAATTATCGTGCTGTGATTTTTTCAACAACACATAAGGCGGGTACAATTTTTATTTAAAGTTTTTGTTGCCCCGAAAAATCAGGGGACAAAAAATTATTATTTTTTTTTTCAAAAAACATCAAAATTTCAATGGAAATTTAAGTGCAATCAGCGGAAATCAATTTAAAATGCATTCCCTTGCGTCTTGAATCATGTTTAAGCATGTTTGGGTTGATTTGATAATCTCTTGAATTTTTGAAAAATTTTGATCTTTAGTTTTTTTTTTCGTTAATTTTTTTGTTTTCGTCAAATCTTACATTTTTTGAAGACTAATGATTGCAAAACAACTGAACTAGCGTAAAATGCATTTTTTTAACACTTTTTGCATTCAAATGTTGAGACTATGGCTTGTTCTTTGATTTTTTTTAGATTTAAACATACTACACATATTTTTTGAAGTTGTAGCTATTTTCAATTAAAAAAAAAAATCTATTTTATCTCTAAAAAATAAAATGGTTGAGAAAATTCTTTACAGCATTCTTTTTTGAACATTTTTGATCCATTCTTTTGTTGCTGAGACACAGGCCAAGAAAAATATTTTAAAAGAGTGTATTTTGTGTGACAATTTGAAGGAAAAGTCTTGATCTTTAAATTTAGAGAGATATTTACTGTAATGTTGTTTTCGTACCATGATATCCATATTTTCCACTTACAAAAAAATCCCAATTTTAATTTTATGCAAAACTAATATTTTAGCAAAGATGGGTTAAATGTCCGCCATTACGGGGTTTGTCTTCCGGACCCCCTGAGACCGCTCGTGGTACCCCCAGGGGTTCATGTACCCCAGGTTGAGAACCGCTGGTAGAGCAAACATTTTGCTTTATTAAAAAAAAACAAATTCGCCTGGTAAAAGTATCATAGGATACAACAGAAAAAAATCAAAAGAAGCATGAGTCTATCACACAAATTCAAACATAGATTTCGCGAATCTTCATTTAGAATAACAAGAATAATATTCTTATTGAGAAAAGAACATATTGAATACATTAAAGAGGCTTTTGTCAAATTTTAACGAAACTTAAAATATTTTCCCGGTTTGTCGGTCGAATTCCCGAGTTTTTCCCGGTTTTCTCTCGGTGGATAAAAATCCCGGTTTTTTCCCGGTTTTCCCGGTTTTTTCCCGAGGTGGCCACCCTGGATTACATTTTTCAAGATATCCAAACTCTCCCACAATTCCGGTACACCGGAAGGGCATATGCCACCGGTCTATTGCGCCCAAAATTAGAGCGTGCTGTGTATGCGTCCTTTTTTCCTGAGGGTTCCAGGGTGGGGTGAGGGTTAAATTTTATGGTTTCAATTTGCGACTGCTAATAGTACTCCTCTAGCTTTCCCGGCTAGAGGAAGAAGAGGGCAGGCGTGGAAACTTTTGCAAAAGTGGCATCGAAATAAATTATCATCATCACCCAGTCAAGCGCCCACAAGCTGATTTCGGAAGGGCATAGTTTTGTACCGTTTGTTGTATGGAGGGAAAAACGGAGGCATTTTAAATTTCATTTACAGTTTGTTGGGTGTGAGTTTGTGCGTGGTGTTGGGTTTGGGTTAAGCGCACTTGTTGCCCCCAGACTGTCACTCTGATTGTTGATACTAATGGCTAATGAGGTTAGAATGAGGTTAAGTTTGTGGTCGTGAAATCATTAATTCAGAATTGGAAATTATGCTTTTTTATGTGTGGAACAATTTAAAAAGTTATTTTTTTCAATGTTTAAACTCTTTATAATTTAGAGTTTTCCAAGACAACAATGTATTTGAAAAGCATGGTTCGTGTCAGGTTCATCCAAGCTGCGCTGACAAATTGCAGGTTTTCACACTTGTGGTGTCCAACCTGGCCCCGAAATGAAGTGAGGTCATCAGTGGAGGGGTTTAAAAGCGATGACTTGAACATCTGTAACGCTCGTACAGCAACAAGCACCAATTACGGCTCGAAAATACTGCATTTCATCACCCCAAAGTAGCACACTCCTCCGAGTGTGCGGGCCCCTTCTTCTTAAGTCCAACCTACCGAATTATTCAAATTCTCCACAATTAATCTTCCGTCATGGTCCGGCCTCCCAGCCGGACTAAACACTATCACGAATGCGCGAATTAAATATTCCAAAACTGTTCCAGCGGTGTGAGTTCCGAAAGCGACCATCTCTTACAACAAAAAAACGAAAAAAAACAAGTTCCAAGTGAAAAAGTTTCTACTTATGTCTCATTAATCGTAATTAAGTACAAGGAATAATTCATTCCGTAAAGGTGCTCCCATTTTTAACCCCCACTCTTTCGCTTGCTGGGTTGGTTGGTGGTCAGTGTCTGTGGAGAAAAGACTCCAGAAAGCATAACTCGGAACGTTCCGGGAGATGTTCTCCCGGACTTGTGGCATGTATAATTAGGCAAAGTTGGACGGCGCGGGCGCTTCTCCTTGGCGAAAATGAGTCAACGAGAAAAAAAAGTTGCAAATAACTCCTTAACTAAAGTCGAAAAAAACGGAATAAAGAGTTTCATAGCGGTGTTCCCTGAAAAGCATAAAAGAATCAAACCTAACTCAATTTGCATGAAAATATACCCCACACACTGAAAAGCTTGATCCAGGGCTGCAGGCTTATAGTTGACAAGAAATAGAGCAATTCTATATGAAAACTGGGATTTTGGTTAACTAAAACTTTTTGAGTTGCTTCCCTACGACCAAAAAAGGAATCTTTCATCATTGGTTCGTCCATTAAAGTCTCCATACAATTTTGGCAACTGTCCATACAAAAATGGTGTATAAATATTCGAAAATCTTTCTCTATGGAAGGTATTTAAAATCGATTTTGAACCTTCAGCAAAATATTGAGTTATGCTGAGGATAGTTCAGAAAAATAGCTACATTCTATTAAAAAATACATTTTCTTTATTTCCACAAAAGTCGTACATTTAAAAAAAAAAAAAAAAAAAAAAATTGAGATGCTGCTTTTTTTCTGGTGTCATCTAGTATCCTTGGAAACGAACTTGAATTTCAATAAATGTGAATCGAAGATTTTTTTTAACTTTCATTTTTTAAAGGGTTAAAATGGATGAAAACAAACATTTTTATGCATGTTTCTATTGTGAAATTGTCTCAGGAACACGAATATGATAAAATTATCATCAGAAAATGGGATCTAAGGGGTCCCCTGAGCAAAAATTTACAACCAAATAATTCACTAAAAGTAAAAGTGTCTATTTAATATGTTAAACTGCCTTACCCAAAGCGTTCTCAGTCTCAGATGATAGTCCCAGATGTCCCCTACAAACTGCAGGTTGAACCGAGTTGATATCTGGATGGAACACTTTTTTATTTGAGTTTGAAAATTGTGCTATTTTTTCACTAAAATGTCAATAACTCCCTTTAGATTTAACCAATCGGGGTGCTCTATCCTGCATTTTGTTGCATTTTTTAAGCCCTTTCAGATGCATTTTGAATTTTTAAATTAAATTGAATTTTGCCCAAGTTACAGCCTTTTACGATTTTTGACGTTTTTGAACCTTCAAACTTTGTGTCCCGATTTGCCCCACTTCCCGTTGACCTAGAGAGCTCATATTTTGGCCAGATGCTAGTTTTATATGTACAAACAACCCCTGAAAATTTCAGGCAGATTGGTGAGGTCGATGCGAGATGGGTATGCTTTGCTCGTGGACTCGCTCTTAAATGCATTTCTTTTATACTTTTATGGGAACCAGCTTTTAGTCACACAGAAGCTTGGACAACAAAAAATCTTGAAAGTTTTTATTTGAAAAATCAATGATTTTTTAAAATATAAAGAAAACATTGCTTTATTTTTCCAGATATCAGTAAAAAAAGCAAATTTAATGTGTAATTGGAAAGTACATCATGATTTTTCGATAAAACAAAATATTTGGAAGTCATAAGGCTTAGTGATTTTCACGCTTAAAAAAGGCAAATTTTACGGGAACCATAAAACAAAAACACCAAATTTCACGGAACTTGGACAATGTTTTGAAACCGAGAAAATCTCATTAAAAAGATAGTATTTTCTACACCTTGTTTGATATTAATCCAAAACTGTCTTTTAATTATATTATCAATTATTGAATCAAATATAAAAAAAAAAGTACGCACCATTTAAAAATTCAAAGTGAAATTTGTTAGAATTACTCGCATCGCAAACCTTGTTTGATGTTGATGAATGGAAATAAAATAGAAGTTTATGCAACAAGTTGCAAAAAGAGGATTTTTTCAGCACGAGTCGTACATTTATCCAACGAGGTTCACCGAGTAGGATGAATACAAAGAGTGCTGAAAAAATCACACACTGAGTGAAATTTTAAGTCAAATTTTCATTTTTTTGTCAATAAATCGTTTAAATCAAAAAATGTTGAAAAGTGTTACTTTTCGAAACAAGTGCTGAAAAGTTCAACTTTTCAGCACCCATTTGAGTGCTGAAAAGTAGAACTTTTCAGCATTTATTTTGAAAAGTGTTGCTTTTCGATTCTGATATTTCTGGTACAGAAAAGTAGGCTATTTCGTCGTTCAAGAATGACAGGAAAAGTAAGTAGTTTCACGACGGAACTGCAAAAAAAATATTTCAACATTAACTGTTTTACAACTTAATCGCCATACGCAGGCTCAATTTAAGGTATTATTTTTTCAAAATATTTGCTTTTAAAGCTAACATGATTTATAACATAAAGTTAGCCTCATTCTAATCAATTATGGGTAATTCTCCGCCAACTCACACAGCAGTTGCCCCGACCCCTCTTCGATTTGCGTGAAACTTTGTTCTAAGGGGTAACTTTTGTCCCTGATCACGAATCCGAGGTCCGTTTTTTGATATCTCGTGACGGAGGGGCGGTACGACCCCTTCCATATTTGAACATGCGAAAAAAGAGGTGATTTTCAATAATTTGCAGCCTAAAACGGTGATGAGATAGAAATTTGGTGTCAAAGGGACTTTTATGTAAAATTAGACGCCCGATTTGATGGCGTACTCAGAATTCCGAAAAACGTATTTTCATCGAAAAAACACTAAAAAGTTTTAAAAATTCTCCCATTTTCCGTTTTGTAAAATTTTGGAACATGTTTATGGGAAATTTTGTACTTTTCGAATCTACATAGACCCAGAAGGGTCATTTTTCATTAGAACAAAATTTTCATTTTAAAATTTCGTGTTTTTCTAACTTTGCAGGGTTATTTTTAGAGTGTAACAATGTTCTACAAAGTTATAGAGCAGACAATTACAAAAATTTTGATATATAGACATAAGGGTTTGCTTATAAACATCACGAGTTATCGCGATTTTACGAAAAAAGTTTTGAAAAAGTTGGTCGTCATCGATCATGGCCGTTCATGGTCACCCGCGACAGACACGGACGACGAAACAAAAGAAACGCAAAAGTAACTTTTTCAAAACTTTTTTCGTAAAATCGCGATAACTCGTGATGTTTATAAGCAAACCCTTATGTCTATATATCAAAATTTTTGTAATTGTCTGCTCTACAACTTTGTAGAACATTGTTACACTCTAAAAAATAACCCTGCAAAGTTAGAAAAAACACGAAATTTTAAAATGAAAAATTTTGTTCTAAATGAAAAAATGACCCTTCTGGGACAATGTAGATTCGAAAAGTACATTAAATTTTCCATAAAATTACATGTTCCAAAATTTTTTACAGTCGCGTAACGGAAAATGGGAGAATTTTTCAAACTTTTTTAGTGTTTTTTCGATGGAAAATACGTTTATTCGGAATTCTGAGTACGCCATCAAATCGGGCGTCTAATTTTACATAAAAGTCCCTTTGACACCAAATTTCTATCTCATCACCGTTTCAGGGTGCAAATTGTTGAAAACCACCTCCTTTTTCGCATGTTCAAAAATGGAAGGGGTCGTACCGCCCCTCCGTCACGAGATATCAAAAAACGGACCTCGGATTCGTGATCAGGGACAAAAGTTACCCCTTAGAACAAAGTTTCACGCAAATCGAAGAGGGGTCGGGGCAACTTTTCCCGATTTCGTGTGAGTTGGTAGAGAATTACCCTTATGCATTTTAAAATTTACTGAATTCAAAATCTTGTGAAGCCAAAATACGTAATTCACCTTGAGTTTTTCTAATCCTTTTGTAAAGAAATTTTTATTTTCAAGACATCTTCAGACATTACATTTTTCAAAAATTTTGATCCATCCTTCGAAAATTTCATTTAAATATAACCTGTATCAATTTTTTTTTCCTGGAATATTGGATATTAAAAAAAAATTAAAACTGGAGACTATGTGTTTTTTTCTATTTTAATAAATTTATTGATTAGATTAGATTAGGAAAAAAAATATTGAAATTTAACATACTAACATTCACAGAATCAAAACATTGATGATATTTTAAGCAATTTCGACATATTTTGCAAATCAAGCCTTCAATTAAAAATGTCAATTCATTTTAGTAGAACTTAACGGATTTTTTTTAAATTTAATATTGGGCACAAGGCATACACAATTTCACGGATTTTCACGAGTTCTGCAAAGTCATAGTCATTTGAGGGTTGAGGATTAATTTTGGGCATTGCAAAGAACTCTAACTGAGGAGATCGAATTTTATTTAGTAATAATAACAAGCTTATTTTAAAGTGACGACAACACAATTTTGAAAAAAAAAAACACTTTTTGATCTGTTTTAGCAAATTAGAAAAAAATATTTTCAGAAATAGACACACAAGGACACTACTTAAAAAAAATGTTTTTCCTGGAATTTACTTAAGTTTATAATAAAATGAAATTTACTGTTGAGGAAAAATGTTTATTTAAAAATATATATATTTTTTTATCAAGTAGGGGAATTATGCCATTTCTCAGCCTATTTCCCCTAACCTGCAACTTTATCGCTATTCACAAGATTTTTTTACTATGCCTGCTGTCAAAATTGTATGGACGAAGCAATATTCTCTAGTTATAGGAAAACTATCCCCAAAAAGTTTCAGCCAAATAAAGAAAATATAAAAATTGAAAATTCAATGACATCGGCAAATTTTGTGAGATTTGCACAATAATCCTATCCTTACCTAACGAAAATGCAATTTCGTCACTCATTAAATGTTATAACAAAAGCCTACTCGGTGCTAACCAGGTCGCAGCACCAAAAAGGACCTAATAAAAATAATTTTATGAAAAAAAAAATAATAATTCAAAAGTATATATTTTAATTTTGGGAAAGCCTTGGCCTTGCTTGATCATCCCAGATTATTTTACTTGAAAGGCTCAGAAAATTATTTTACATTTTTTTTTGGAAACACATTTCTAAACGACGTGGATAGTTTTTATATCTTGCAGTAAATCTGGACGACGGTTCTGACTTAAGTTTATCGGATTGTGCCATCAGTTCGTCGGAATCGTGCTTGTCGCACGTGCTTTTAGGACTAAATTGAGTCAAGAACGCCATTCTGTGCATCTCACAATGCCTCACCTTTTGACCTTCGCAGATTCCCAAATTCGATTTCAATCCAGAGATATTCAATAAAATCCAAAAAAAAAAACTTCGTGCATTGTTGTCGCTCTTCATATGAAATAAGTTTCAATCTTGTCGTGCTATCTTGACACACTCTGAAAATTGCTGCAAGTGCGTCAACTGGTCAAAGGGATTTTAGGTCAGAACGCGTTTGACACACGTGCATGCCCCATTACCATAAACATTTGTAATGTTAAATCGGGACTTCGGCAACCAAATTCAACCCAACTTAGGAACAATGCTCAGAATGGTCAGCCAAGAAAAACCTGTTTGTTGTCAAGCTTCCCTGCACCGTGCGGTACACGCGGTACACTTGCACCTCGGGTTTGCTTTGCGCCTGCTTTGTTCGGTTTACACCCGTACCCGACTCACACGAACCGAGGGTATTTTGGTTCATCGTACCAGCGCACCACGACACTCTCGGTTTGCCGCGTCGGTTTTGTGTCTGGCACTCACCCATGGCATGAACCCGGTATATGAGCCAAGGTGCTTCACTCGTCACGAGCCGAGGTACGTGCCGTGGTACGCGCTGGCGGTACAAAACGGGTTCAATACCACGACACGTACCACGGCACGCTGTGTTCATGCCATGGGTGAGTGCCAGACACAAAACAGATGGGGCGAGCCGAGAGTGTCGTGGTGCGCTGGTACGATGTACCAAGATACCAATACAAAAATGGGTTCAGGCACGTACCGAAGCTAGAAAACCAAACCCGCGGTGTGCGTTGGCACTGGCGCATGGGAAGCTTGTTTGTTGTTGTTTACATCGCGTGCTTTTGGTTTTGTTTATTCAAGGATAAAAACGTGTGGATTGAAACGTGTGTTTCTCAAAACGTCAGAAAACAACTTACGACAAGATAGCACAAACATGTCGAGTTTATACGTTTTAACATTATTTTTGAGGTAACGATAGGTAAGTTTTCCTTGAGAAAGTATCAAATACTTGAACATAATAATGGGCTCGATTACGCTTAAAAATTGAACAATATTTATCGAAGCTTGTGCAATCTACAGCTTCTATGCAAAGCAGGGAAAGCTTACTTTAAACATTTCAACCCTTGCGTTTCCCCACCAAGGTGAATCTGCGGCTTAATTCCGTGCTTCACGGTCAAAAAGCTACACTTGGCCCACAAGCACACACGTGAGTTCTCCTTTGCCCCCCCATAGTTAGAATTATGTACGATGTGGATATTGGAACACGCGTGCCAAAACCACCACCACACGGTTGCTGTCAGTGTGTGTGTGTGTGTGCATCTGTGCCGTGTGCCTGTGGCGGAAAACACCAGATTTTCGCATCATCCGGTGACACTGAATTTTGCAATTCCGGCGGCCAATGAAAAAATCATCACGTGAAAATCGTCGTCAAAGTTGTGTGATGATGATTCGGCCAAGGCTGCTGTATTGTTAGGTGGCAACCATTTTTTCGAAAGATTTTTTTTAAGTGTATGGCTTTTCATCAAACCACACGGAGAAAAAAGAGTTCTTAAAATCGTGAACAAGCGTTCATGAAAATGAGAACCACGAACAAAGTGTTCAAATTTCATGGTACGTTTTTCAAAATCGTACCATGGAATTTGAACACTTTGTTCGAGGTTCCCATTTTCATGAACGCTTGTTCACGATTTTAAGAACTCTTTTTTCTCCGTGCAGCATCATTTAAATCCTCATTTGATCTAACCTCTTCCCCTCGTAGTAGGGGAAATTCTCGTATGTTTGGCAGGTTAAGCACTTGCTCCTAACTCCATCCAATTTGCTGATTTTCACTATTTAAACAACTAATTTTGCAAAACTTTTGGTAGAAACTTGCTTGCTCACTTCTTATTGAGCTATTTATCACTCGAGTTCAGTTGAAAACGCTTTTAATTAGCTTTAATTGAATGTCAAAGTTCTGACCTGCCAACATTAGAGGCACGCTGGAATTAGATGCTGTTCCCCTACCTCGGTGATTTTCACCACTATCACGTGGCGCACACGTTCGCTAGCAAATTGAACAAATTTTGGCCAACTGACGCTCTGGGGAAGAGGCGATGATGGAAAAATCAAGCGGGGAAATGGCCGGGAAAATCGTTCGCTGCCGGTTGATCTGAATATCAAAGGGCATTCGACGTGGGCCGAGGAGCACCGGTGTTTGGAGCGAAATAAAAGGCGAAGCGAGCCCACACCGGAAAATACGTGTCAATCAATCATTTTCGGGTTGTGCACTTGAAGTGCGATTCGCGGAAACGTAACGAAGGTTTAATTGATAGCTGCCTTTTTTCTGTTCTGTGTTTGGTGTTACCGGCACTTTGAGGGTATTTTGCGACAAATTAAACAAACCTAATGGGGCGGAGATGTTTGGAACGCTGATGATTACTTGGCATTATCATGGTTGAGATAGAATGAGTTTAATTGAGAAAATAGTAGAAACAGTTCCCGCTATCTTGAGTCAGGAAAAAATCATGGTTCAAAATTTGTTCACGTTTACTCGAACTTGCGAACTTTATTCACTCGCGAAAGAGAGAGGAGACAAAACACGCAAAAGAAATCGCTCACGAACTTTACGAAAAAAATCATTCAAGTAAAGATTTTTTTTGTAATGCTCATTGTTGGCACCACTTTGTTCAATTTGTTTCGTTTTGTTAATAAACAATATGCATCTACGAACAGTGACAGGTCATTTTTAAACGTGTGACATCACATCAATAATCCCGGTGATGATTTTTTCAGTTTCCTTTTACCGATATTTCGTGTGTGAGAGAGGAGAGCCCTTCCGATTTTATCTCTCTTGATGAGCGTCAAAAGATTTGCTTTTGATGAAGGTTCTTCCATCGCTGGTTAGTAGTCGTTTCAAAGTAATTGGATACTTTACTTGCTCTCATAAGAGGAATTTCGTGTTCGTTTCGATGATATTTTTATTTTGAAAAAGACATGTTCCAATATAAAACGTATAGGGGCTAAAAATTATCAAAATTAGTAGCGTACTTTAAAAGTATAACATAAATTTAATTTCAAGTTCAGAAGACTGAAAAAATTGTGGTTATTTGTTAGAAAACCATTTATGTTATACAGAGAAACCTCTTTTTACGCGGTGCGTTACGTTTTGCTGATGTTTCGATTTTTCTGGAACAACGCAACATTTTTGCAATCTTTGGATTGCAAATTGTAGGTTTTGTTCAGATATACAATACGCTTTTTGAAGCTGAGCGAAATCGGTCTATTTTTTAATTTAATTTTTTGTATTTTTTAATCCGGCTGAAACTTTTTTGGTGCCTTCGGTATGCCCAAAGAAGCCATTTTGCATTATTAGTTTGTCCATTTAGTTTTCCATACAAATTTGGCAGCCGTCCATATAAAAATGATATATGAAAATTCAAAAATCTGTATCTTTTGAAGGAATTTTTTGATCGATTTGGTGTCTTAGGCAAAGTTGTATGAATGGATAAGGACCACACTGAAAAAAAATGATGCACGGTAATTTTTTTTTGGTAATTTTATATTTTACTTTTTGTCACTAAAAGTTGATTGGCATAAAAACACTATTTTTAATGTTTTTCATAATATGATAGGTTTTAGGAGACATCAAATTCCAACTTTACTGAAATTTTCAGAATGGTTTTTTGAACTTTGTTGAAACGATTCTTAGTTTCTGAGATATTGCCATGCAAAGAATTAAAAACAGGAAAATTTATGTTTTCTAAGTCTCACCTGAACAATCCACCATTTTCTAATGTCGATATCTCAGCAACTAACGGTTCGAGTTTCAATGTTTAAAAATATGAAACATTCGTGAATTTTTCCGATAATTCGAAAACAATATTTTCAATATTTAAAAAAAGACTAACATTTCAAAAGTGCAAACATTCAATATTACGCTCTATTGAAATGTTAGTCCAGATTTATTTTTTTGAAAATGTTGTTGTCGAAAAGATCGGCAAATTTCACACATGTTTCATACTTTCACATTAAAAATTGGAGTATAAGTTGCTGAGATATCGATATTAGAAAATGGTGGGTTGTTTGGGTGAGACTAAGAAAACATTAATTTTCCTGTTTTTAAATCTTTGTATGGCAATATATCAGCAACTAACGGTCGTTTCAACAAATTTCAAAAATGCAAAACAAAGAGAATTTTTTCAACTTTTTAAAATATTTTTTTGGAAAGTGGGCAAACATGTGCCCTATGTGAAAAACTCCAACTATTTTCAAAAAAAGTTACCTGACAATGTCTATAACTTGAAAACGGTGCACTTCGTCAAAATTTCACTAAAGTACTTTATGATTTCAAATTTATTTTTAATCGAAAAATGAAGTTGAAATGTTTTGCGACAAATATTTCAATTTAAAAAAAAATCTGTATTGATTCAAAAATTCATAACTCGGTCAAAAAAATTTTGCACAACCTGGAAATTTCTGAAAAGTTGGCATTTGATGTCCCCTGAAACAAAAATAAAAATAGTGTTTTTGCAAATCAAGTTTTAGTGACAAAAAGTTAAACTAAAAACCCCCAAATATTTTTACCGTGTTTTTTCCAGTGCAGTCCTTATTCATACCTACAACTTTGCCCAAGACACTAAATCCATCAAAAAAATCTTTCAAAAGATACAGATTTTAGAATTTTCATACATCATTTTTGTATGGACAGCTGCTAAATTTGTATGGAAAATTATGTGGACAAACTAATGATGTAAAATGGCTTCTTTGGGCATACCGAAAGCACCAAAAAAGTTTCAGCCTGATTAAAAAATACAAAAAAAAATCGAATGACCGAAATCTGAGAGAATTGTTTATGTTCAAAATGCTTTGAAAGATTTTTTTTAGAAATCATGGGTTTGCTATTTTTAATTGTTTCCTACGACCTCTGTGACCATAACCTGCTCTTAATGACTTTCTGAAAACATGAAAAACAATGTAAAAAATACCCAAAACAGTTCAAAATTTCACTAACAACTGAAATCAAATTCGGCTCTGTTTTCAATTAAAATCGATTTTTTTTAATTTAAAGCATATTTAAAATAGGTTTGTTAAAAATGTGTCCCACCCGTGTGGATCAATCGGACCGCGCACTGGACTCACAATCCAGAGGTTGCCGGTTCGAATCCCACTGCGGGCGCTCTAAAATTTCTAAGTGTAAATATGGGTATCCGACGCCTTCGCTCCGTGCCGTACTCAAACACTTAGGAGCCCAGGGCGTCGAAGTCCTTGTAGTTAAAAGGAAGACGCTAGTGATTGGTACTAAGTCAACTTCGTTTTTTCGTTAAAAATGTTGAAGGGTGAGGTTGGAGACAAAAATTACAAAAAAACTTAAGCACGTGTTAAAACTATTCATCTGAAATTGCATTTGAAATCATTTTTTACCAAATTAATTAAATTCTGTCTCAAACTTAGTTTTTCACGAAGCTTACTTTTTTTTAATTTTTGTCAGTTCCAATGGGTTTGTAGACATATATTTGAAAACTTTTATTTGGATATAAATGTGAAAATGTGCTGTGAATGTTTTCTTATTTCCAACCATCTTAATTAGACCGAATCCCCCTCATAAATTTAACCTCCAACTCCCAACAACCCCACCAGCCGGCCCCACCGCGCGCCATACGCAATAATGGTTCCGCTCATAAAACTGCGAATCACAACGCGTAAAACGAGACACGTGATTTGTGGTAATTACCGTGCGACAGCATATTACAATCTCATTAATTTCGGTGCGCGTCCATATTCTGGTGAACTTGCTTGCTGCTGGAGGGGCAACCCTCGAAACCAACGGCAGGCAGCATGTCAAAATTGTAATCATCAACACGTTCACGGGGCTGGAATTGCGCGCATCGCGGTCTAAACGACCACAGATCGAGAGGGTCGCGGGGGGGAGGTTCCGCCGTTCTAAATAAGTTTACCCTCCAAGTTTCGCAACAGCACAGTGTACCGCACCGATGACAGAATGTAGAGCTCTCTCTCTCACTCCAACCGCGGTGACATCTTCATTGGAAGTTTGCTAGGGTGGTTCATAAATTTAAAATAGAAGACCTTTTAAAAGTGCGCCGAAACGTCGATTCTTAAAATCATTAAATTTTTAATGAAATATTTGAGATCAAATTAAGACCACCCCAACTTCTAGCTTTTCCTAGAAATCCCCCCCTCATCCACCCTCTTGTTTTGATCTGATTTGCGCCTGAACTGCGAGTTGACGCTGATGACGTTGGAAATGATGGTTTCACGGCGGAGGGCTGTGCAGCGCATGGATGCATTTTAATTGAATTCAAATGCAGTTACACGCTCTCTCTCTCTCGCTGGCAACGGCGTGGCAGGAAAATTCCGAGAAGCTGTCCTTCAACGTGCATCAGCAGCGGAGATGAATGTCTGGTTTAACCCTTTCGAGCCTGATGGGTCATATATGACCCAAATATCAAAATTTCCAAAACTAGCCTATAATTTTCGTATGGTCATAAGAATCATTTTCCCATCATTGACTAAAAAAATATTTTTTTGAAAATTCAGGCCTGAAAGGGTTAATGGGAACATTGTGGCTTCCAGTGAACCGGGGCGACGTTTTGGGAAATTTGCAACAAGGCTGTGGACAGTTTGAACAGGGAAGGGTTGTCTTACATCAATGTGAACTGTCAGCTCCATTGCTTAATTCTAATAGCTTCTTGCTAATTCGTTATTATAATTATTCAATAATTTACTGAAACTTAGTTTTATAAAATATTTTTGAAAGACGGCTTACGATTATTGAAAAACAAATTTACTATCGATTATGCAAAATTGCACGGGACTTTTCAGATAAATGGTGCACGAAACCAAATTCCAATTATTTTATTTTGTTTGTGGTAGAGATTAGTATGGTGTCTACACTGCACTGGTAAACAATGTTAAACATTTTTGAAACAAAAAGAAGAGTAAAATTGTTGAAAATATGGACCTACAAAATTAAAAAAAGGATACAAATAGGATGATGCACAGTCGAATACAATCGAAAATTCGAAACATGGTAATTTTTTTTAAATTTCATTATAGTTCATTAAAAAAAGAACCAATGCTAAGAATATGTACAAATAGCTGAGAAAATTTCTTGCAATTTTTATTTCTTAGATTTTGTTCATCGAACTGCGAATTATTGAGATACAACCTGATTTTGCTCAAATTTGTTGTATAAATTTTTAAGAAGGTCCATTTATGCTTTTGTTGTCCTACTAAGATTTTTGATTTGCTTTAATTTATTATTTTTTGTATGAAAACTTATATTGTTTAGACCATTTGAGTGTAGGCTATCCGCTGAAGGACTTCACGAGAAAAATTATAAAATTGATTTAAAACTATTTGAACTATTTCAGAAATTCTTTTCTTTTAAAAGGGTAAAAATATATATAAATAATTGAAAATAAATTAAACTGGTTATCATCGAATCATCGATTGATATCTGTTTTGTGTTTTTCAGGGTTGATTTAAATCATGAAAATGTGTTTATTCCAGAGATCAAAAAAATCTCAATACTTTTAATCTAAAAAAATATTGACATTGGAAATCTCAGCAACAATTGGTTCAGTGTTCAATATTTTCGAAGCAAATTTGCAGGAAGTTTCTGATCTCTTTGATAAAAAAATGGTTTCAGAGATTATCAATCTTGGTCATGACTTTGAAAAGTAAAAAAGTCACATAATGAACTTTTGAATGGATATAACATGAACATGGTACACCAGGTCTGCCCAACGTCCGGCCCGTGAAGCCATTTCATCCGGCCCGGGACGGCTTTTTAAAATATTTATTTGACCGTCCCTTAAGACTATTAATGAAATGTTAAATAAATAAATTGATTGTCTGAATAAAAAAAAATAATCTTGAGATCAAATTTTAACAACATTCTTCATGTTTAAATTTAATTTTCATAATTTCCATATTGATATTTCTAAACTGAAAAATGGTGAAAGAAAACAAAATTATCCATTTACTGGCTGTACGAACTGATGTTTACCAGAAGCATTGATGGCGTGAAACGGTGTCGAACGCGCTTTGAGAGGCACAGAAATAAACGCCACGAGCGTCAGTTTTGGGGCCTCATGCCATTGATCGTGAACATGTTTATGGAAATTTATGGGTCTTTTTTCGACCTGTCGAACAGTTATTTGTGCCTCAGCGATTACAAAAATTTTGATATACAGACATAGGGGTTTGCTTATAAACATCATGAGTTATCGCGATTTTAAAAAAGTTTTGAAAAAGTTGGTCGTCATCGATCATGGCCATTCATGGTCACCCGTGACAGACACGGACGACGAAACAAAGAGAAACGCAAAAAGTAACTTTTTCAAAACTTTTTCGTAAAATCGCGATAACTCGTGATGTTTATAAGCAAACCCTTATGTCTATATATCAAAATTTTGTAATTGTCTGCTCTACAACTTTGTAGAACATTGTTACACTCTAAAAATAACCCTGCAAAGTTAGAAAACACGAAATTTTAAAATGAAAAATTTTGTTCTAAATGAAAAATGACCCTTCTGGGACAATGTAGATTCGAAAGTACATTAAATTTCCCATAAAATGACATGTTCCAAAATTTTTACAGTCGAGTAACGGAAAATGGGAGAATTTTAAAACTTTTTAGTGTTTTTTCGATGAAAATACGTTTATCGGAATTTTAGTACGCCATCAAATCGGGCGTCTAATTTACATAAAAGTCCCTTTGACACCAAATTTCCATTTCATCACCGTTTCAGGCTGCAAATTGTTGAAAAACACCTCTTTTTTCGCATGTTCAAAAATGGAAGGGGTCGTACCGCCCCTCCGTCACGAGATATCAAAGAACGGACCTCGGATTCGTGATCAGGGACAAAAGTTACCCCTTAGGACAAAGTTTCACGCAAATCGAAGAGGGGTCGGGGCAACTTTTCCCGATTTCGTGTGAGTTGGTAGAGAATTACCCAGTTTTTTTCTATTTTTTAAATACTCTTTTGTAATTTTCCAGAACAACTTTTCACTGATAAAGTTTTTTTGAAATAAAGCTTAAAATGGCAAATTATTCATATTAATAATAGATCACTGCAATTATTTTATAAATTTAAAAAAATGTCTCAAAATGAGTCAAAAAATTAGGGAGCAAAAATATTTTTTTCATAAACTTTGAATTTTGAAGAATAACGAATTGAAAATGATTAAAAAATATTTTTAAAACTTTTCAAATTAGGTGTGCGTTTAAACTAGGTTTAAAATCATTTAAAAATATTTTTTAAAATATTTGAATAAAGGTGCACAACAACGCAATTTTTTATTTCTATTTTTGTAAAGGATATTCAAATCCAATTTTCGTTTGAATAAATTTAATTATGTCTCATAGATTTTTTATATCGTATTGTTTATGAAATTAAACTTTAAAAAATTGCAACGACCATTGAAATTTGAAAGTTTTTTTTAGTAAAAATTTGCAATCGTCAAAATCAATAACTATACAATTTTAAACAAACAAAAATTAAAATAAGTCAAATAAACACATTTTTTACTGTTATCTTTGTTATTCTTTCTTAAAATCAAGATTTATGAATCTTATTAGCAATACTAGTTCTTTTATTTATTTACTTTAAAAGAACCCAGTCAAAAAAAAAATTAAAAAATGTGTTAACTTTTGAACTTTTATTAAATATTAGTTCCGGCCAACCACTGCTTCAAAAAAATAAGATCTGGCCCGCAGGGCCAAAAGGTTGGGCACCCCTGTGGTACACGATATAGAAATTTAAGTGAAAGTACTTTTACATCTGAAAATAAAGTCAAAATATTTCCCTCTTTCAAAAGTTATAATTTAGGAAAAAAATGAAAAACTTTCAAATTCATTTGATCAAACTTGTGCTATAATCAAAAGATGGCAATGTTATCATCTAAAACATCCAAAAATTTGATTTTTCTAAATTATTTTTTCAGCTATCCATATTTGGTGTAAACGTTGAATCAGAATATTGTATTTTTTTTATTGAGAGTAACTAACTATTTATTTCTGAGAAGTCTTTAAAAAACCTATAATTCTGCCAAAGACACTAAATCGAATCAATATTTTTATACACGGTTGGAAATCCTGTGAGCAAATCCGGTTACGCTATGTTGTTGAATTTGAAAGCATTGAAATGTTTCCAAAATGTTTATTATTTTTTCCGATTTTGGAAACATTTGCAGCGAAATTAGTTAATAATGATGCCGATTTTAGATTTGTTAACAGGATTTCTATCCGTGTCGATGCAAAACGTCTTCTTTGGGGATAGAAAAAGTACTCACTAAGTTCAATAAAAAAATACAAGCGATTCATGGAATGCAAATTTGGAAAAAAATCGAATTGCTACTGAATGAGTAAAAATTTTTCAATCGACTATTTCTTGGACAATATTTATTCGATGCTCAATGTCGAAAAAAGAAGTCTTTGAAAAATTTACTCAACTTTTTGAAAGACATAGGGGAGAGTGGGGAGACTTGATCCCCTTTTTTTTGTATCGCGCATAACTCTGTCAATTTCTCACAAAACTATGAACTTTTTGCATGAATTGAAAGCTTAAACATTCAACTATGTTTGGCTGATAAGGGTATTTCATCAGATAAACTCTTCGAATCATGCCAAGCGTTTTAAAAAAATATTTTAAACCGGCATTTTCAAAATGTTGGGGGTAACTTGATCCCCCTTTCAACATTTTGAAGAAATCTTAAGCAAAATGTTTCTTATTCATCCAAACTTTTAATTTTTTATAAGTTACAGCAATTTCACATTAAACCTGTACGTTTGTGTTCCAAATATAACAAGTTTAGCATGCAAAATATTTAAAAACATAAAATTTTCTTTTTTAGACCAAAATTGAGCATGTTTACAAAAGCTGGTAATTTTTGTTTACAAAACTTTTGAAAAATGGTTCAAACTGCAGTAAGTTATATACAACTATACTAAAGAAAACTATGTACGAAAACCCAGCCCAATTATTTAATCTTGAGGCTGATTCCAGGGACTGTAAAAATGCAGGGATCAAGTCTGCCTACATGCACTTTTTTAGCAATTGATTGTAAAAATAGTATGACGATAAATTTAAAGTCAAATGCGTAAGGGTTTTGGAGTTGATATATTTATCAAACAATTCATGTATAAAAAATATTTTTTTGAATAATTTTTGAGTGTTTTCTATACTTATCAAAACAAAGAAAAAAGATCTCTTGGAAGTTTTTTGCAGCACTTCTTAGAAAAATGTGTGTAACTCAATCTAAACATTTTTTAATTTTTTTCTTTGTTTTCTACAATGAGTTTTAGTCAATTTCACACAACTTTCTAGAACAAAGCTAATTGTTTTACCCACATGCTGACGAGATACAGGCTTGGGATGAAGTCTCCCCGTGGATCAAGTCTCCCCACTCTCCCCTAATATTAGCCAAACTTATTATTTCTTATTTATGATAAGACTGACAATGCCAAAGTTAATTCTAAAGAATTATCCCAGATATTTGAAAATCAGTTAACAGAGATGGACTAGGATGGATGACATTTAAAAATGGAAAAAAAAGTTCCCTAACTATTTATTGGTTTCCCAACATTTCAACGCACTATGGCACTGACAGCTTTCAAGTTTGTATGGAGCTTTGTATGGAAAAAACAATGATTCAATATGGCTTATTTGGACATAAGAAATTGAGGAACAAAGTTTTATCCGAATAAAAAAAATCAAAATCACGAATTGAACAAATTGAGAAAAAACTTTTTTTTTCAAAAATAGCTGCAATTTTCTTTTGACCTTCAATTTTACCGACTTTCAGTAGGTTGATTACGAATCATAAAATGATTTACCTCTTGGAATTTCTAAATAAGAAAAACAAATTAAATGATATCGACAAAAAATTTATGTAGGTTTCTCAAAATATGGTGATATTTGATCAACTCTTCAAAAGATTATTTTTTTAAATTTATTTTAACTTTTTTATGATTCTCAAATACAAAGCTAGGTTGATAACAAGTCATATACTAGTGTTATTTGGACGAGGGAATCGTATTGCTGTAATGTTGGAAGTGGAGATTTGAAGACACTTAGACCTAAGTACTTAAGTACGTTTCGGAAAATAAAAAAAAAATTTTTTTTGAAAGATTGATTTGTTTTCTGGTGTGGTTCGCCAAAAACGAACCTCAATTTGTGAATTTTTCTCCTCTAAAGAATCCATCAAGCAAAATAAAGCAGAATTTCATTGAAAAGAAACTTATATCATCCCCCAGGACCACCGACTTCAGGCAAGTATTTTAAAAAATATTAAAAAAAAATCAAATATATAACTATAGAATACAAGTTATTCCCAGCAGAAAAAAGGTAATCGTGAATGGTTTATTTAACGACTCATTGTAAATAATCTGTGGTTGCTCTTAATGAATTATGACTACAACAACCCCTATCAGCATCGATAACGATCCACAGAGTTCTGTTTTCATTTTGCACTTCAGAATTCAATTAATTTATCCCATCCAGAGTGTGCAAACTAAGTGTTCGACAACGGGCATACATCATTTGCAACTCAATTTGCTCGATAAATTTTTCAACAGTTCAACAACGGTCCAACACCGTCACTGTACATGTGAACTCACAGGATCGCTACAGCAAATGGGGGAAACCAGCCTATCGGCTGCAAAAAGTGCATCCACCATTTTCGCCCGGAAGGCCATTCGAAGCCAAGTCAGCAGGGCAGACCGCAGGGAAAACAATGTTTTCATTAAATATTTCATTTATTACCAGTCGTCATCGGCTTTTGGAGAGCGGGGAGGAGGGTTTTGCGGTTGTCGGAGTCCGGGGAAAATGCGATGTAAATATTTTGTCGACTAGTGTTGGCAGAGCGATATTGACTGTGGCATATTGACTTTTTCGCTGGAATTGATGTTTGGTTTAAGGTCAATAAGTAATTGGAATAGTTTATGGTTGAATTTTGAGCCTAGAGAGAGTGATTTCGATCTATCATGAGGTAGAAAATCTCAAAAATTTATAAATAGATGAATTGAATATTGTACAGAAACTCACGCACCAGGGATTCCTTCGACTTATCCCCCATTTCCCTGACCCAATTCTGAAAAGAGTCCGCACCCGGGGACAACCGTTGATGACATAATCAGTATTGTAGTTCAACCTCCCCACCCCAAAAACCTTCAAGTGTATCGGAGTGACATTGCCAGTGGTCCTGATGAATAAATACTAGCAACTTGTGGAAGACCAGCAGAAGAAACCATTTTCGTTAAGGAGACGAGGATGATAAAATTCCTCGACACAAATGAGAAGGAAATTTCTCTTTTCCGGCGCACACACCCACACATCCACAAATAGTCGAGCAATGTCCGGATGGCCTGTCCTGGGGAGCTTTTATGGTGGTCCGAGTGCTTCGAACAGGAATCCTCTTCGATAGAGAATTGGACTCTGTACTCAAACCTATAAAATTCATCATTTTTCCTTTAATTTTTGTTTTCATTTGTAATTTTTTGCATCAAATAACCAAAACTGTGATCCCAATTTTTTGAGTCCACTTGTCTGTGACCAAAAATGACCATTTTCTGGAGCAGCTTTTTCTCTGCACGATATCGTTGCCACCCATCCCACCAACCCACAGTGGGGTGTCACCGGGATCGTTTGAAACGTGGGTGGCGCTAGTGGTCGTAGTGTTAGGGAACTGGGTTCAAACTCACTTCCTTTTTTCCTCCCTACCCACCCCCCCCACAGCAGTAGCGTAGAGGAAGTGAAAGCTGAAGCTATTATCACGATCTGTGGGTGGTGCAGCTGGGGTGGGTACGCCAACAGGTTTGGGGAATTTTATTAGTTGAACGGTTTTAATGATTTTGCTAAATGAATACTTTGGTTTTCAATTTCGGGATCATGGTGGGAAGTTTTATGGCAGGGCTTTTGAATTGAGAAGGGAAATCAATTTTATTTGCTTTACGGTTGGAATCAGCAATTTGAAAGAATAAACAGCACATCGAAATTCCAAAGATTCTTGATTGACTAAAATTTGGTGTTTTGCAAGTTTCTTGTCTGGAATATAAGATTAAGTCCCTTATTATTCAAGAGTCAAGGTAAACATAACCAATTAAAGCAAACAAAGAAATAATACCATATTTAACCGATGAGTACTGGCTATGTGTTTAATATAGAGCATTCTCCCAAGAATAAGCTTATTTATTGTAAATTCAATTAAATACTGTTCAATAAATGGATGAAACTACGTGTGTACTATTTCTATGGCCATAAATAACACCTTTAAAAAGGCTATTGAAAAATTCTTAAGATAACGGATATTCTGATGGATTTAATGTCTTGGACAAAGTTGTAAATATTGTTTAGGACTTCTGTGAAAAATAATAAAATTAAAAAGGTTATTTTGCTACACAGAAAAAAAGTTGAATTTTTGAATGTCGAAAATTTGGTAGATTAAATATTACCTCTTTTTTTGAGTAATATCACATAAAAAATGTGTAAAAATGTGGACCTGATGAATATTCATCAAAAACAGATGAAAATTCATCATTTTCTGGGATAAAATTAATCCTTTTTTTTACACAAAATTTGTCACCATTTCCTGATGAATATTACTACCATATTTTTTTCTGTGTATCAAAAAGCTTTTTTGTATTTTGATTAATTAAAATTTAATGAAAGTTTTTATGTAGTGCCCATCATACTTTAAAATTATAATTAAAAAAATAAATAATAATAATTCAGCTTAAAAGTAAAATTACTTTTCCGTAAAAAAAGTTCTGCAATATTTCAAGCTTCTTAGCTATTTTCAACGTTTTCGCCAATCGACATTCGTGATAACTCAGAAACTATAAGTTTGATTTTTAATTTTAAAATACGAAACTTTTAATAATACGTTCGAAAACTTCTTGAAAACGGCCCGAACGCACAGATTTTTTACGTTTTCTAATGTAACGCTTCTTTTTAAAATTCGAAATCATTTTGAAAACAAAACAACAAAAAAATCACAATTTTAAAATTTAACCTATCGTTTCCGGGCCATTATGAGGTAAAAATGAGGGCTATAAGGTGATACTGAAAAAAAAAACTATTTTGTCGCAAAAATAAAATTTTTGGAGGCATATCTCAGCAACTTGCTGTTGGAGCCATCAAAGTCAAAAATCAAAAATTTTAGGATTTGATTTTCCGTTTTTTTTTTTTATATTTTACGCAGGTGTGCTTTTTACCCGGGCCGACGGTAATAACAAAATTCATGCCATTTCAATAACAAATACTGTTAAAATAACAAAAAGCGTTATGGAATATTCTTGAAAAATCCATTTTTGCAAAAAAGTTGAATAACAGTTTATGTTATCATAACACAATTTGTTTTTGGTCTGATATTGATTGAATGCCAAAACAACTTTGGAATAACATTTTTTGTTATGGAAGAATACCACCAACTGTTATTGATGATCGGATTAGTTGTTAAAATAACAAAAAATAATAACTAAAAATATTATTAGTCTGTTATTACAATAACAATCTAATAACAAAAAAATCATAACTACGAATAGCAAATCTTGTTATAAATAACATAAAATGTTATTGGCATAGAGTCTTTTTTAAATGTCAAAATTTCATTCATGAAGTATTTTAAAAATGTAAAAATTTTATTCATGATGTATATTAAAAATGTAAAAATTCCTGAAGGGTCATACATGACCTAAAAATCAAAATTTATCAAAATTATCAAAAAAGCGATTCAAGGTATAAATTTTCAAATATTCACATGTCCATTGCGTGAGTCTTTATGTAACATCTTAGGCTATCGTCATTAAAAATTTGTCATGGGCTCCCTCTCAAATTTGAATTTAAAAAACTTCAAAATCAGAAAATGTCATAAATGTGGCGTGTTTTTTACATTCAGTGTATTTTTTTTTTCGGTAAGTCCTTCAAATTTCCTACAAGTTTGTCTTTGACCACTTTTTGATACGATACAACGGCTTCGAGATACAGAAATATTTAAATTCCGAATTACAAAAATATTTAAAACACATACGCCCTTCTCAAATGTTATTATCGAGTGAAACTGGCTCCATATACACAAAAATGGCTTATATAAGCGTGGGATGTAGGAACATGTCTACAAAGTTTCATTGAAATCGGAGAGGGCCCGGTACAACCGATTCCCTATTTGGCATGGAATTGCTCAAAAGAAAATTACTCTGCTATCCCTTTTACCTTTTTCCTTTTAACCTTTTTCTTTAACAATATAGTAAGTTTTTTAAAAAACTTTTTCTTACTTTAGTTTTTGTACTGTTTTAAGGTGAATATTGCACAAAAACGTCTTATATTTAGATTCTTCAATCTTACCAAATTGAATTACAGTCGACTCTCTGGTTGTCAATATCCAAGGGACCGTCGAGGAAGAGAAGCATCAGTTTACAGAACGATGCAAAATGAATACTCGATTGAAATTTGTTTTTTCTTGCTGACCAGCTATAGGAGAGAATCATGGCAACGTCCAGCAAACAAAAACAAATAAATGTCAAACACCCTCAAAGCTGCGTTTCTCAAAAAAAAAAATGTCTATGCAAGCCATGAGAAAGTAAAATTATTGACAACCGGAATAGATATTTAAAGCAAATAGAATCCAAGGGACCGTCGAGGAAGAGATCCTTCAAACAAGAGAAAATATCGAGGAATAAAGACAATCGAAGTATGCAGATTGAAGGGACTGAAGAATTCATCGGTACATGGAGCATAATTGATATCGAGAAGATCGACAGCCAGAGAGTCGACTGTAGTTTGAATTAAGATTTTCCCAGAACTTTTAAATTTGCTTCAACATTCCATTAATAATTTTAAGCGTAGACGACCAATTGCAAGAATAATTGAAAGAGTACTTTTGAGTTGAAAGAATATTTTCATAGCTTTGAATCTTAATCCAAGTCCAGAATAATAAATAAATTTAAAAAAAAAACTATTTTGACAACGTTGAGGATCCACCCTAGAAACCCCTTTTGACAGGGCATTTTCACAACTGCGGCTCATCATTACATCCCACAGTCGAAGTGACGCCCTCCACGTTTTTTTTTGCAGTTCTCACGCAGAAGCTTTTCCAGTAAGTACTTCCGCGGCCACCGGAGAGCACCTGTCATACGAGGGTTTTGGAACCGCACAGCAAAGTGCCTTCTGGCAACAATGTCAATTAGGGTTGGTTTAAGATTTTTTTTTATTAAGTTCTTTCATATTTTGCATCCTTAATTTAAACTTTTGACTGCTTTCTAGTAAAGAATAAAAAAATAAACAATTTTCAAAGGAACCACCCTAATACCACACCCCACCAAAAAAAAGTGACATTCAACGATGTGGTGGGGACAGTCACTGTGTAAACTTAGGGTGGGTCACCGACGGAACAGATAAAATTCCTACCCCCTCCCACTTTTACGGGGACGACCCGTGTCGTCGGGGATCCTCCGGAACGTGGCGCGGTGGCAGGTTCTGTGGTGACACTAGCTGTCACACCAGAGCAGAGGAGAAGGTAAAAAAAGCGTTGCCAGTTCGTTTTTTGCGGCTGCTCGGGTTTTGTATTTCATCAAATAACAGAGGGGAAAGAAATAATCGCATTTCAGAGGTTTTTTCGGTGTTTGCCTTTTTTTCCTAGTGTAGGTATTTGAGGAGAGCGTTGTCCCACCCCCAAACAGGGTGACAAACCATGCTGAATGAGGCCATTTCGGAGGAAAAATTTAATGAAAAGAAAAAAATCTATTGATTGGAAGGTTCGCTGGCGGCTGGAGTAGGCCAAAAGGTTGACATTTGAGGAATGGTGGCCAGAAGTGGGAAGTCACCCCACTTGAGCTGAATGGAAATGGAAAGGCAGAGCCTGGCAGTTGATTAGCTGCCACTGACTGACACGGGGAGAGACGACAACCGACGATGATATCGAAAACCAGAAAACTCCATGGAGGCGGTTGAATTGAATGCCAATGAATTGGACCGTTTTTGAGAAGGGTCGACCGGCGAACAGAAAAAGTTGTGATTTTGGAGACATTTTGGGACCGAATTGGATCGATAAACAGCGGGATAATTGAAATCGGCGATATGTGATACATGTTTGGGTTTTAGAACAAAAAATTGAATGTTACAAAATATGTTCTAAGCAAAGATTAAATTATCTCAAAATTGTATACTTTACACGTAAAATGTTCACGCTTTGATTTGTAATCATTCAACAGGAAAAAAATCGTTAGAAAAAAATTGTTACGAAATTCTTCAAAATCATTAAATGATCTCAATTTCAAGTATTTTTTTTTATTAAAATGTAGGTAATGGAAACCCAGATTAAGTTAAAGTTGAAAATTTAAATAATTCGGAGCAAATAATTATACGAAATTTTACAGATAAAAAGAATCAAAGGGTCGAAATAATAATACTTAGGATAGTTCAAAAGTTTTTTAATGTTATAGAATATTGTCCAAATTTATGAAACAATTAAGATTCGAGATAGTTTTTCTACACAATAAAAATCATAAAATTTTCGTAGAAATTCAAGTCCAATATTTTTTTAACATGCAAGACAATACAAAAATTCCGAAAAAAATATGTTATTTTTATCAACACTAAATAACAGATACAATCCAGACTCGATTATTCGAAGTCATCGGGAAAATTTAATTTGGAGTAAAGTAGAGCGTCCAATTTCCCGTCCCGGGAAAAAAATTCCCGGGAATTCCCGGGATTTCCCGAAAAAAAATATTTCCTGTTTCCCGGGAAATTTGTAAATTTCCCGGGAATTCCCGAAATTCAAGCGGAAGTATACATTTTCTCAACTTTCTGGTACATTTTTTAAACTTTCAAAAAAAAAAAATCTAAATAAAAAAACTTATTTTAATAAATTCAATTTACTGTTCTTATTGAACTTATCAGTTCGTCTAAAAATTTTATGTCAAGATTTATTTCAGATGATAATAATTTCTGAAGCATTCACAACTAGGTATAGATCTTGTACGATATTATGAATAAACTTACGATATAAAAATAAACTATTAAAATTTTGGTAAGCTTTTAAGCAAAAATTCTTGTTATATCATTTGAAAATAAGGTAACTCTTCCCGCCAAGATCAAAATTGTTTTTTTGTTTTGTTTCCCATTACCAAATTATTAGGTTAATTTGTTCAAAAGTATTCGAGAAATTACAGTCAAAAGTTAAAAATTTATAGAGCACTTAAGCTACACTCAAAAATGAGTTCGCGTAAACGTGAACAGAGCTCATGCCAACGGAACCAGGAAGAAAACTGTTCACTTTCATGGTGCAATGCACTATAAAGTTGAATAGTTTTCTTCCTGGTTCCCGTTGGCATTAGCTCTGTTCACGTTTACGCGAACTCATTTTAGCGTACCAAGGGCGTTAAGTTTAAATCTGAAACTACTAAACAACTTTTTTTTTCTATGAAAATTCTTTTTACCGAAGTCTTTTATTAGGCCGAATCATTAAAAATATCATTAAAAAACTACTTCAAAAAATGTAAACATATTTCAAATACTCGCTCCAAACATTTGAAAACTGGAAGTTGTAATTACATAAAAATGGTATTTCGAGTGAATATCAGATTTTTAAGGTAAATTCAATGCTTATATATTTATTCATGAGATTAATCCAGTAAGATTTGTTCTGAATAAAATATTTGCCATGAAAAACATATACCTGGCTATTTCTTATCAATACAAAATACTAATCATTATATTTTGAGCGAACGAATTTAGAAAATTTATATATTTTCCTGAAGTTGTATTTTTTTTACAAGCATCCAAGGCATTAAGTGAACCTTACACTTACTCTGACCATTAGAATTGCTATTTAATACTATTTTGTTGCAAAATATTGACCAAAGCCAGGATCAGAACAATTTTCGATTAATTTAGAATTTCCCGGGAATTCCCGGGATTTCCCGGGAAATTTGTTGAAAATTTCCCGTTTCCCGGGAATTTTGTATCCCCGGGAAATTGGACGCTCTAGAGTAAAGTGCTCTTGTTTTTCATTCTTTAAAATATATTCTAAAAAGCAAATCAAAATTCAAAGCGAAAAATATTTAATAACAATCAAACTTGTTACCAAGTAACCCCTCAAAATCTCTAAAGTAGCAAAACGAAACAAAACAATGAACACAAAAAGCTCAATCACCATCCCCAACCACTTCTCCATTACTGTTGCTGCTGTTGAAACTACCAAACGACCATCAGCCTCGAGCCAGGCCCTTGCTAGCGGCAATTTATGGCTGTTTTAGATGAAAAAGTTGTCCCCGAGTACATAAACTAAGCTACTCCCTACAACCCCCTGCCTGCCAGACCATCTCAGCAGAGGACGCAACTGCTGGGCTACGGGCTAGGACAGCAAAAAAGTGTCACCGATCTCCAGGCCAGGCTTACAATGGATTGTGGCCACATGGCCACGCCGAGGGTCATGCACGGAGGAGTTGAGGAAGAAGGGGGCAAAGTGTGTACTCTCTTACATAAAAAAAAGTTACCAGTAACTACGGTGATGATGAAGTGATGTCATTCGCAACAATGTTTTAAAGTCTCTGCTTTATGGCCAAATAGTGAGGAGGGAGGGGGTCATATTATTCAGAGTTCAGGGATACTCTGGTTGAACACGATTTACATAAAACGCTTTGTTGCGGATGTCCATGTGCTTTTGTTGGGGCAGGATTTGTCGTTTCAAAATCGCGTGCTAACTAGTAAATAAGTTGTAGATTAGTTTATCTTTGCCCAAGAGATTTTTACAACTTTTTTGTCCTTAAAGATATCGAGTAGAAATGTACAAGAAAGTATTCATGACGTGATTCCAAGCAATAATTTTCACATGAAAGCATCGAAAAGCATTTAAACGACTACCGCACGGAGGCCGCTGTCCTAATCACTTCGGCGGAATCATCAGCATGTGGCCACCAGTAGGAGACCTCCTCTCTGGGCGGTCCTATTCCTACACAAAACCCGTTAAAACGATCAGTCACCATCCGCGGTGGACATCACTTGGTGCTGGCGGAGGACCAGACCAGGTGACCTGGCCGTTTTGCACCACCATGGGGACAAACGCCAGCTGCCAAGGGACATGACTCAACAGTAAAAAAAGGATGGGTAAAAATGTATCGTTAAAAAACTTAAAAAAAAAAATTTTTAACAAACACAGTAAAAAGAAATAAATGGCTTTTGAATGCTAATTTGGTTTAATTAGAATAAGCTAAATAGAGCAATTCCAGCTCAAATCAGGAATTTTGTTGGTACTAAGGCCAATTGTACTCGAAAATGACACTTGAGAAGGGCGTAAGTAATTTAAATATTTTCGTACTAAAAAGTGGTCAAACACAAACTTGTAGAAATTTGGACGCGCTTTCTGAAAAAAATACACTGATAGAAAAATACACGCAATTTCCATGAGATTTTTTGATTTTGAAGTTTAAAAGTTGAATTTGAAGGTGATGTAACGATTTTTTCTCGTTCAAAATTTTTGAGGAAATAGCTTAAAATGATACAAAAAGACCTAAAAAAAATGCAGGATGGTATGTCACTCTAAAAAAAAAATCATTTACGAAAACTGTTTTTTGAAAAGTGGTCTAAACGTCAAAATTTTCAAAAAACCGATAGTGAGAATCGATTTCCCAAACAATTTTACATAAAAGTCTCCATATAGACCATTGTTTAATGTCCAATCCTTGTGACGATACAGCGGGTTTAAAAATAAAAATGGTGAAAAATGGTGTTTTTTTTGCAATTTCTAAATGACAGACTGATTTTTCAGTCTCGAAAAATTTTTTACCGGAAAGCTCGTGCAATTTCCTATTCCCTATAATTTGCCTTTAACAGCATTTGAATTAGATGTATGGGCTTACAGATATGACCTGACCATAACTACATTGCTCATAACTAAGAATAGTATATTTTTTTCAGTGTGGTAGAAAATCAATGTTTATAATAAGTTAACTAAGTTTAAAAGCTTTTAAATTAAATATATATGGGACCATCCATTAACCACGTTGAAACCATTTTGGGAATCTTTTACCCCCCCCCCCCCCCTTCCTCATGGACAATTGTCCATACAAAAAACACTTTTTTGTATGGATTGTGGACAATCGCCATAACCTCCCCCCCCTAAAGTGTACACGTGGTTTATGGATGGTTCCTATAAAGTTAAGATAAAATTGTTGAAATGTCTGAATTTTGCCAGAAATTCGTTAAAAAAAGTTTTAATTTATAAAATTGTCGATTTATTATGCATTTTGGTATGAATTCGAAGCAGGAATCAAAAGTTTTCACATTTTACATGAAATTTGTTCAACTGAAAATGCCTATAAATTTCTACATTTTCTTGAATTATGTTTAGAAAAACACATAATAATATACACATTAAATCATGTTTATTGTGAAAATCATAACGCTTTGAATAGATTATAATAATGCTATTCATCAACATTGTCTTAACTATAGTTTACTTTCTTTTCAAACCTTTCAACATTTTATGAAAAGTAAAAAAAAATATTAACATTGAAATGGCAAGCCAAGATTTCAAAATTTAAAATAAAAAAAGCATTTTAAAATGAATTTGGCAGCAGTCCAGTTGTTTCCCAATCATTATTTTTAGACATTTTTTTTTACCGAAGTTTTTTATTGCGAAAAAAAACTTTTTGATGGACATTACATTGGTATTTCGTAACAATGCAAAATCCAAATTTTTCGGGCCAAAATGAATGAGGGGTGACATAAACATTGAAAAATATTTGCAAGGGCCTAAATTGAAAAAAAAAAGGTTATTAGAATGGAAAATCTAATACATACTTCCTAACTTTTGTCGAATAAACAAAATTCCTGGTATAATACAGATAATAAAGATTTTTTTGCATTCTTGAGCGAAGAAAAAGCCTACTTTTCTGTACAAAAAATAACAGAATCGAATAGCAGCACTTTTCGAAATAAATGCTGAAAAATTCTACTTTTCAGCACTCAAATGGATCCTGAGAAGTTGAACTTTTCAGCACTTGTTTCGAAAAGTAATACTTTTCAAGGTTTTTTTTTATTTGCACGATTTATTGACAAAATTCATGAACATTTGACATATAATTTCACTCAAGGGGTATTTTTTGGAATTGCAAAAAAATGTTGTATGGTCTTTCCAAAACATGATTTTTGCAGCACTCGTCGTATTTATCCAACTCAATAAACCTCGTTGGATAAATGTACGACACGTGCTGAAAAAATCTGAAAAAAATTTGCAACTTGAAGCATTAACTACTATTGAATGTTTACATTAGAGCAATTCTCTACCAAAACCGGAAATGGATTTTATTTGTATTTTTTTATTTGGCTCAAACTTTATGGGGGCCTTCCCTATGACCAAATAAGCTATTTTGTGTCATTGGTTCACCCATACAAGTCTCCATACAATTTTGGCTGCTGTCCATACAAAAATGGTATGTAAATATTCAAACAGCTGTAACTTTTGAGTGAATTTTCTGATCAATTTGGTGTCTTCGGCAAAGTTGTAGGTATTGTTGAGGACTTTTAAGAAAAAATAGGTACACGGAAAAAAATGCAGTTTTTTATCAGCTTTTTTCACTAAAACTTAATTTCCCAAAATATGTATTTTTTGATTTTCTAGATTTTTTGATATGTTTTAGGGGACAAGAATCCGCAACTTTTGAGCCATAGAGAAACATTTTCAAAAAATCTGCCGCCGAGTTATGATTTTTTGAAAAAATAGTGATTTTTGGAAAAAATCTAAGATTCATGCAAAAACATGATTGACATTATTTTTTAATGCAAAATTGAATTTGCAATCGAAAAGTACTGTACAGATTTTTTGATAAAGGGCTCCGTTTTTAAGATATAGCCACCGAAAGTTTGATTTTAGCGAAATATTTGCAGTTTTTCAATTTTTAAAAATAGTGACCATTTCTAAAAATATATTTTTTGAATGTTCAGAAAATTCGCTATAAAATTGTCTAAGAGACATTGAAGATTGGACCTCGGGTTGCTGAGATAGAGCCGCTTTAAGAAAAAGAAGCACGAAAATTGAAGTTTTCTAAGTCTCATCAAAACAACCCACCATTTTCTAGTGACCATATCTCAGCAATTAATGGTCTGATTTTCAATGTTAATACATGAAATATTCGTGAAATTTTCCGAGTCAAGACTAGCATTTTAATTGGGCGTAATTCTCACTGTTTGGCCCTTTTAAAATGTTAGTCTTGATTTAAAAATTTTCAAAATATTTTTTTCGAAAATATCGGAAAATTTCACGAATATTTCATGTATTAACATTGAAAATCGGACCATTAGTTCCTGAGATATCGTCATTAGAAAATGGTGGGTTATTTTGGTGAGACTTAGAAAACTCAAATTTTCGTGTTTCTTTTTCTTAAAGCGGCTCTATCTCAGCAACCCGAGGTCCAATCTTCAATGTCTCTGAGATAATTGTATAGCAAATTTTCTGAAATTTTCAAAAAAAAATTTTTTTTAAATGGTCACTCATGGTCACTATTTTTAAAAATTGAAAAATTGCAAATATTTCGCTAAAATCAAACTTCAAACATCTACAAACTGTTTTTAATATCCTATCCATTTTAACGGTGTACCTCGAACCAGGTGAAAGGAGCCGGCACCGGCAATACGATGCTAATCTAGTGCCTGGGAGCCGTGGCCTGGCACACACACGTACGACGGAGCGAATGGAACCTGCTGTGTTGTGTTGGTAGCGCGCTCCATAACACATTCCGAACCTGCTGATTTAGTTGGGTCCATGGGAATAAACTCGTGAAAGGAATTATGACCGGTCGCCCGCAAAAGTGACACTTTTGAGATGAAACGAAATATTTTCGTCACTTTGGCTACTGTGTTGAACAAGAGTTAAATAAGAAACATTTGCAGCAAATTTAGATAAAGAACACAAATGATGCAAACTTGAAGATAAAACTCAATCAAATTCACTTAAAATTCGTTAAAATTCTCTTTTTAAAGTGAAAATACTCAACATTACACCTGGTGTTCCCATTCACAAGTGCATGTCACAAACTAGCAAAAAGGGATCAACTGCAGAGCTCTGGTGCGGGAATCCACCACCCAAGGGCTCAAAAGCGCTGTCAACGTGTGGCACCGACAACGATGACGCCATCAATCTGATAAGCAGATTGAGGGGGGTGGAATCAGACAAAAACAGGGAGCGAGGAGGGACTTAACGGGTGTTAGTGGCTGGTGTTAAACCGTACTTTGAGGGGGTTTGAGAGTTTACCCTGTTTTAAGGTTGAGCTTATTATTGAGTTGAGTTTCATTTTTTTTGGCAGTCTGTTTAAAAGAGTTTCAAACAGGGTCACACAGTTTTAAATATTTTAATTGTCCAAAAATAATAATTTTGAAGCTCAACGAGTATGACGTTTTCATCACACACAAATATCTTAAAGGTTAAAAGTCAAACCTACAAGTCCTTTTCAAACACAAGGACGTAACACGCAAGAGGGTAAATATTATATGCAAGATAAAAAGACAAATTTTCAAATTTATTTGTCTGTCACCTAAATTTTCATGGAAGGAGAACCCCCAAAAGAAAAGTTGTGTTTCGTACAAGTTCCACGAAAAAAAAGTGGCCAAATTGAAAGTTTCGGGTGACTTGTTTCAACTATCTCGCTCGGATGTCCTGAAGCTAGTTTCCGGAAGGAACTATTCCACCGAAAACGAAAGCTTCTCGCTCTCTGGGTGCGGAAAGCAAAATTCTTCAAACTATCAAGGACTTTGAAGAGTGGGAAGCAAGAGAGGGGGATTGGTTTTCGGTTTCGGGTTGGTCTGGCAAAGTTGCCGTCGGAGATGGTTGTCAAAAACTTTTAAATACTGAATGAAGCCGGGATGGATGTGTGAAAGTTTCTGGTGGTGGCAAAATGTTGCTGCTCGAGGATAAGTGGGGCAGAGATTGACATTAATTATTCACTCATTGCTTGCAAGATGTCAGAGCATTTGCGATGAAATGGATGCAGGAATTGCACTTGTTCTATTTATTTGGTAAATAAATGATTAAAATAAAAGATTACTTAAACTCTTTAAAATCATGCTTTAAAGCAGCATTGTAGAATCACCATTAGGTCCTTCTAAAAAATTTCAACTCTTTTCCAAATCTTTAATTGTAAATAAATGTGACACAATTTATTGTTTGTTTATAACAAGTGCAGTACGAAATTTCACTTACAGCCTTTCAGAATAAAATAAAATATAGCGACAATGAAATTTAATGATGAGCAAATCTCTGTTTTTCCCCAAAACATATTCTCATTGAAACAGATTCTTTTCTCAGAATTGCTTAAAAAACTGTCAAAACCCAATCAAAGCCTACTCCCACTCACCTGGACTACCGTGCGGGATGGGCGCACAGAACGCGCTGGAACTGCCCGATGAGGACGTGGGCGGCGGGTAAAAGGCCCGCGGGCCCAGCCCCAGCGGCGAGTCGCACTGGGACGGTGGCCCAAACAGGGGCGGCGTGGCCAGAGCTGCGGGAAGAGAAAGGGGGGGATGTTGTTACAATTTGTCCGACAATAATGTCCGCTGTCAAAAGCTTCAAATTCCACGTCCGTCCGTCCATCATCAACCGATCCAATTAAGTGGGCCATCAATTTTCGCAACTGGAAACGCGGCCACGTGCTGACGATACTCACTCTGGTCGTTGGGTGGTCGCATGCTCGATAGGGCCGTCAACGGGGTGTACGATTTCGGCGGTGCCTCGCCCGGCCGGACCAGCCGCTCCTCGGTGACGCTCTGCTGGACGCGATACTGCATTTTGCAGTACGCTTCCTGATTCGCCCCTAGGCTCGAGTTGACGTACACTCCCGTGATTGTGACCTCGGTGTCCTGGGCAATCACCAGGTTGCTGGACACGGGACGGGGCTGAAAGAAGCGAACAAAAATGTAATTTGATCCGTCCTCGCTGTAATGGTCAAACGCCGCGCCATTTACCTCTTCAATTTCCCGCTTAACCTCGTGCTCTTCTCGTCTTTCACGGTTCGGTTCCGTCTTCACCGTGATGAGCGGTTCCTTCTCTTTCTCCTTCTCCCTCTCTTTCGCTTTCTCCTTTTCCTTCTCTTTTTCTTTCTCCTTTTGCTCCTTTGCTCTCTCTTTCTCGGCAGCTTTACTCACTTCAGCCGCGCTCTCTCCCTGCTCCTTCAACTCCTTCTGCTCTTTAGCTTCCTTCTTTGCTTCCGCTTTGGCAGCTTCCTTCTGCTCTTTAGTTTCCTTTACCTTCTTCGCCTTCGGCTTCTCAGCCGGACTGTCCGAGTCCGAGTCCGTATTCCTGTACAGAATTCGCTGAACCTCGTACGTCGCAGCCAACATCGCCGTAGCGTTCAAGCTGGCCATACGCTTCTTCCCCAGCAAACTCTCCACAATCTCCTTCTTTTCCTTGGGAACGCGCTTGCGTTTCTTAACCTCTTCGGCTTTCGGCTTTGGAGAGGCGGCCTCCGCCTTCTCCGACTCCGAGCCGGACTCGTTGCTCTCGTCTTCCGACTTCCTGTCGTTGTCCGACTGGAGGGCCTTAACCTCCTTTTTGATTTTCTTCACCGGAGGTTTCGGCTTGTCAGCTTTCTCCGACTTTGGCTTAGGTTTCGCTTTTTTGACCACCTTGCGCTTGACTTTGCGCTTCTTGACCGGGTCGGTGTCTTTGCCCTGGAAAATTATGAAAATTTAAGACTTTCTGAAAAAAAACGCTGAATTTCAGAAAATATACCTGAGCGTATGTTTCATCCGAATCTGGCAGGACATCCCCTTCGGATTCCATGCTGGATGCGTTCGGATCCCAGTGTTTTCCGGCGCCGCGAAGTCCGGGCACGCATCGGAGGGTGCTGGTTTTCGGAGGAGAATGAAACAGTGGGAAATGTGGTTAGCAAACATATTTTGAAGAAAATTGTTTTTCTTGAAAGTTTCATTAAACTCTACTCATTTTGAATTTCTAAATTTTTCTTGAATATTTTTAATATTTTGAATTTTTAGATGTTTTTCTTATTTTTTATTTTTTCGAATTTTTTGAATTTTTTAATTTTATGATTCTTTTAAATTTCTTAAATTTCTTGAATTTCTTGGATTTTTTTGAATTTCCTAAAATTCTAAAATTTGTTGAATTTCCTGAATCTATAAAATTTATTGAATTTCTTAAATTTCTTGAATTTTCTTTGGATTTCTTGAATAACTAAAATTTATTGAATTTCTTGAATTTCTCGAATTTTTTGAATTTTAAAAATTTCTTGTATGTTTTGAATTTTTTGAATTTTTAATTTCATTATTCTTTTGAATTTGACAAATTTTGAAATTTCTCAAATTTCTTGGATTTTTTTCAATTTCTTGTTCTTAACTAAAATTTCTTGAATAACAAAAATTTATTGAATTTCTTGAATTTCTCGAATTTTTTGAATTTTAAAAATTTCTTGTATGTTTTGAATTTTTTGAATTTTTAATTTCATTATTCTTTTGAATTTGACAAATTTTGAAATTTCTCAAATTTCTTGGATTTTTTTTCAATTTCTAATTCTTCAATTAAAAAAAAATATTGAATTTCTTAAATTTCTTGAATTTCTTGGATTTTTTGGATTTCTTGAATAGCGTTAATTTATTGAATTTCTTTAGTTTCTTGATTTTATATATTTTATTGAATTTCGCATTTTTTTTAAATTTCTTCAATTTCTTGAATTTCTTAAATTTATTAAATTTCTTGAATTTGTTGAATTTCTTGAATTTCTTAAATTCATTGAATTTCTTGAATTTCTTAAATTTCTTGAATTTCTTGAATTTCTTGAATTTCTTGAATTTCTTGAATTTCTTGAATTTCTTGAATTTCTTGAATTTCTTGAATTTCTTGAATTTCTTGAATTTCTTAAATTTCTTGAATTTCTTGAATTTCCTAAATTTCTTAAACTTCTTGATTTTTTGAATTTCTTGATTTTTTTAAATTTCTGAAATATCTTGAATACCTTAAATTTCTTGAATTTCTTATTTTTTAAATTTCTTGAATTTCTTGAATTTCTTGAATTTCTTGAAATTCTGGAATGTCTTGAATTTCTTAAATTTCTGGAATTTCTTGAATTTCTTGAATTTTTTGATTTCTTGAATTTCTTGAATTTTTTAATTTCTTGAATTTCTTAAATTTCTTGAATTTCTTAAATTTCTTGAATTTCTTAAATTTCTTGAATTTCTTAAATTTCTTGAATTTCTTGAATTTCTTGAATTTCTTGAATTTCTTGAATTTCTTGAATTTCTTGAATTTCTTGAATTTCTTGAATTTCTTGAATTTCTTGAATTTCTTGAATTTTTTGAATTTCTTGAATTTCTTGAATTTCTTGAATTTCTTGAATTTCTTGAATTTCTTGAATTTCTTGAATTTCTTGAATTTCTTGAATTTCTTGAATTTCTTGAATTCCTTGAATTTCTCAATTTCTTGAATTTCTTGAATTTCTTGAATTTCTTGAATTTCTTGAATTTCTTGAATTTCTTGAATTTCTTGAATTTCTTGAATTTCTTGAATTTCTTGAATTTCTTGAATTTCTTGAATTTCTTGAATTTCTTGAATTTCTTGAATTTCTTGAATTTCTTGAATTTCTTGAATTTCTTGAATTTCTTGAATTTCTTGAATTTCTTGAATTTCTTGAATTTCTTGAATTTCTTGAATTTCTTGAATTTCTTGAATTTCTTGAATTTCTTGAATTTCTTGAATTTCTTGAATTTCTTGAATTTCTTGAATTTCTTGAATTTCTTGAATTTCTTGAATTTCTTGAATTTCTTGAATTTCTTGAATTTCTTGAATTTCTTGAATTTCTTGAATTTCTTGAATTTCTTGAATTTCTTGAATTTCTTAAATTTCTTGAATTTCTTTAATTTCTTGAATTTCTTGAATTTCTTGAATTTCTTGAATTTCTTGAATTCCTTGAATTTCTCGAATTTCTTGAATTTCTTAAGTTTCTTGGATTTCCTAATTTTTTTGAATTTCTTAAATTTTTTGAATTTCTTGAATTTCTTGAATTTCTTGAATTTCTTGAATTTCTTGAATTTCTTGAATTTCTTGAATTTCTTGAATTTCTTGAATTTCTTGAATTTCTTGAATTTCTTGAATTTCTTGAATTTCTTGAATTTCTTGAATTTCTTGAATTTCTTGAATTTCTTGAATTTCTTGAATTTCTTGAATTTCTTGAATTTCTTGAATTTCTTGAATTTCTTGAATTTCTTGAATTTCTTGGATTTCCTAATTTTTGAATTTCTTAAATTTCTTGAATTTCTTGAATTTCTTGAATTTCTTGAATTTCTTGAATTTCTTGAATTTCTTGAATTTCTTGAATTTCTTGAATTTCTTGAATTTCTTGAATTTCTTGAATTTCTTGAATTTCTTGAATTTCTTGAATTTCTTGAATTTCTTGAATTTCTTGAACTTCTTGAATTTCTTGAATTTCTTGAATTTCTTGAATTTCTTGAATTTCTTGAATTTCTTGAATTTCTTGAATTTCTTGAATTTCTTGAATTTCTTGAATTTCTTGAATTTCTTGAATTTCTTGAATTTCTTGAATTTCTTAAATTTCTTGAATTTCTTTAATTTCTTGAATTTCTTGAATTTCTTGAATTTCTTGAATTTCTTGAATTCCTTGAATTTCTCGAATTTCTTGAATTTCTTAAGTTTCTTGGATTTCCTAATTTTTTTGAATTTCTTAAATTTTTTGAATTTCTTGAATTTCTTGAATTTCTTGAATTTCTTGAATTTCTTGAATTTCTTGAATTTCTTGAATTTCTTGAATTTCTTGAATTTCTTGAATTTCTTGAATTTCTTGAATTTCTTGAATTTCTTGAATTTCTTGAATTTCTTGAATTTCTTGAATTTCTTGAATTTCTTGAATTTCTTGAATTTCTTGAATTTCTTGAATTTCTTGAATTTCTTGAATTTCTTGAATTTCTTGGATTTCCTAATTTTTTTGAATTTCTTAAATTTCTTGAATTTCTTGAATTTCTTGAATTTCTTGAATTTCTTGAATTTCTTGAATTTCTTGAATTTCTTGAATTTCTTGAATTTCTTGAATTTCTTGAATTTCTTGAATTTCTTGAATTTCTTGAATTTCTTGAATTTCTTGAATTTCTTGAATTTCTTGAATTTCTTGAATTTCTTGAATTTCTTGAATTTCTTGAATTTCTTGAATTTCTTGAATTTCTTGAACTTCTTGAATTTCTTGAATTTCTTGAATTTCTTGAATTTCTTGAATTTCTTGAATTTCTTGAATTTCTTGAATTTCTTGAATTTCTTGAATTTCTTGAATTTCTTGAATTTCTTGAATTTCTTGAATTTCTTGAATTTCTTGAATTTCTTGAATTTCTTGAATTTCTTGAATTTCTTGAATTTCTTGAATTTCTTGAATTTCTTGAATTTCTTGAATTTCTTGAATTTCTTAAATTTTTTGAATTTCTTGAATTTCTTGAATTTCTTGAATTTCTTGAATTTCTTGAATTTCTTGAATTTCTTGAATTTCTTGAATTTCTTGAATGTCTTGAATGTCTTTAATTTCTTGAATTTCTTAAATTTCTTGAATTGCTTGAATTTCTGAATTTTAATTTTTTTTAAATATCTTAAATACCTTAAATTTCTTGAATTTCTTTTTTTTTAATTTCTTGAATTCATAAATTTCTTGAATTTCTTGTACTAATGTTTAGAACCGTCCATAAAAAAAAAACAAATTTCATACAAGAAATAACAACAACTTACCGAGTAACCACTTCCTCCTCAGATGATTCTTCACTTTCAGTATCACTTTCCGAGGCTTGCTTCTGTTTTTCAGCAGCCTTTTTCTTATCTTCTTTCTTCTCGTCCTTCTTTTCATCCTTAACCACCACTTTCTTTGTCTCTTTTTTCTTCACCTCTTTCGGCTCTGTCTTTTTGACCACCTTCTTCTTGGGCTCTTCTTTTGTCACTTTTTCCTCTTTCTGTTTCCCTTTCACTTCACTTTCTTCCTTCTTCTCCGCTTTGTTTTCCTCTTTGCACTCTTCCTTTTTCTCACCTTCCTCGATCTTCTCCTTCTTCACCTCTTTACTAGTTCCGGCCCTTGGCCGGGGCGGTCCCTGCTTCATCAGGCTAGCTTCCAGCGCCGCCCGGGTTTCGTTCTCGTACAGACAGTGCACCTTGGCGATTGCGTTCAGCGACGCAACCCGATGGCGCTTCGGCCCCGACCAGAACCCGTACAGCTTGAGGTGACGTGTCTTGGCGGTGAGTTGCTTCTTGACGATTCGCGTTCGGACGGATTCCTCCGACGAGTCGGAGTCACCGTTCGATTCCTCGGAACTGTCGCGCACTTCCCGTTTGATCTTCTTGCTCATCGGAGTCTGCGGACGCTCGTCCGGATCGGCGTCCTTGTCGTCTTCCTCGGATTCCTCCTCCGAGGACGGTTCCTTTGGGGTGTTGTTTCGAGATTTGGTTGGTTTCTTTGCCGGTTTTTTGAACTCTTCTTCGGAGTCGGACTCTTTGAGTGGATCTTGTTCGCTTTTTGACTCTAGCGGATCCGGGGTCTCCGAGGTCGCTTCCACTTGGGGCACTTCCTCAGCGTCCTCTTCTTCGTCCTCCTTGGCCGAGGACGTTTCCAGCGGCTTCCGGTTGGTCTTGAAGACTGGTTTGCCGGCCTTGACCGGGGCATCGTTTTCGCTGTCCGAATCGTCAAAGTCGTACACGTCCTTTGGCTTTTCTGGCTTCTTGTCCTTGGGGTCAGCAGAGGACGTCGACTTGGACGACGGTTTCTTTTTACCACCGGAAGTAGGAGTAGTTGACGGTTTGCGAACGTATTTGCGCTTGGATTTTGGCGTTGTTGCCGGAGAGGGTGCCAGCAGGGCTGCGAGGAGTGGTGCGTTAGGAACGGTGAAACCTGCTTCCGGCGTTGATTCCGGGGGTTTCGGCGAGGTTTTGTCCTTTAGTCGATTCAGAGGGACGTCATCGTCGTTATCCGTTGACGAACGGATGGTTTTCGGGGGGTCAGGAGATTCAGTGGGCTCTTCTGGAGGAGTTGGTACGTCTGGTGCCTTTTCAGGCTTTTGAGATTCTTGAACTGAGGGAGTTTCCGGGGTCGGATCAACCTTAGGTTCATCGGTACCAACCGGCTCTGAAATTTTCTTAGGCTCAACCTTACTTTTGCCAGCTTGACCACCGGATGGTTTTCGCACGTATTTGCGCTTAGCCTGGGAGGTTGGAGTCTTCTTAATTGATTTATCATCTTCAGATTTGTTCGTGGGAGATTCTTGTTTCGATGGATCAATTGCCGGAGCCTCGTCACCCACCTTCTTTTTAGCCGGTGCCTTCTTCTTACCTGCAGCGACCTTCGGCTTGGCGGCCACCTTTGTTTGTTTCTTTTCCTGATCTTGGTCCACGACCTGCTGTACAACATCTACCTTGCGTTCTTGCTCCTCTACGGCCGGTTTGGACGGCGTTGGTGGTAGCAGCATCGGGACGGGTGGCCCCTCGTCTTCCCCATCCGACTCCTCAAGGGCCTTCATGATGTCCTCAATGCGGCTCTGCACGTCGGACTCGTTCTTATCGTCCTGATCCAGTTCCAACGAGCAGGGCTTTTCCTCGTCGTGTTTCTCGTCGATCGGGGGAGTTCTCTGGAAATGAGAATAAAAAAAATTGAATAAAATTTTATTAAATTCAGGGAATTATTGTGAATTTGGCTGCACAATTACGGGACAAATCTTAAAAAGGCGATTTTGATTTTTTTATTTGGATGAAACTTTGTTCATGCATTCCCTAAGGGAAGTTATTTTGCATCATTTTGTTTTCCATGCAAGTCTCCGTATAAGGCTGGTCATACAAAATGGGTATTTGAATTTATGAAATTCTGTACCATGAGAAGGGATTTTCGATAGATTTGGTGTCTTCGGCAAAGTTGTAGGTTTTCATTAGGACTTTTCGGAAAAAAAAACAAGTACACGAAAAATATCCTATTGTTTTATTTATTTTAGTTTTCGAAAAAAAATGATTTGTATTAGCATACTTAACAACTTTTGAGCTATAGTGCGTGGTAGTGAAAAATCTGGTTCAGGAGATATGATTTTTAAAAAAAATATATTTTTTTTAATATCGTCAATCTGGACAAAAGCATACTGAACTGGTCCGATTTTCAATTCTAAAAATTGTTTTTTTTTTGTGAAATTTTCTGATCTTTTCTACAAAAATCGTTTCAAATTTTTTAAATCAGTCTTTACTTTTGAAAAGATCTTGAAATAGATAATTTATCTTTTTTTATATTTTAGACCAAATTACACCATGGTTGCAACGGGTACACTTTTGGACTCGGCTTTCACCGATTTTGACCCAACTTGGAGGGAACGTTCATCCATCGATAGTTAACTGAAATCCCAAGTTTGGTGCTGATTGGACCATCCCTCTGTTTTTGGCACCGCCCTCTTTTTTGACGATTTTCTAAATGACTTTTTTTCTTTTAATCATAACTTTGAAAATACTTAAGCAAAAAATTTTCTACAGGTTGCATTTTATAGAAAATTGTTCGAATAAAAATAAAATTTCAACCCTTTAATGCCCACTAATATTATATATTAACAATATAAGTATTAAAATTCAGTTTTGACCAATTCCTTATATTTGTATTTGTTTTTTTTTATCACCATCGTGTTCCCCAGACAATTTTACATTATAATCAATGAAGACCTCAAACTAAAATAAACTATTGGCAAGATACAGCGATTTTACTGAAAAAAAGTGATTTAACGCAGCACTCGGAAGAACATGGTGTACTTTTCAACAAAATGGGAAGAATCCCGCAATAGTTCGGATTTCATGTGTGAGAAACTTATTTCGGATTTAAATTCAAAGGACAGAGTACAGCGCAAAATCAATTTTTTTTTTCAGTGAAATCGCTGTATCTTGCCAATAGTTCATTTTAGTTTGAGGTCTACATTGATTATTATGTAAAATTGTCCGGGGAACACGATGGTGTTAAAAAAAACAAATAAAAATATAAGGAATTGGTCAAAACTGAATTTTAATACTTAAAACGTTAAAATATACTATACGGGGGCATTTAAGGGTTAAAATTTTATTTTTATCGAAGTCCTTGGACAATTTCCTATAAAATGCAACCTGTAGAAAGTCTTTTGCTTAATTATTTGCAAAGTTATGATTAAAAGAAAAAAAAGTTTTTTAAGAAAACCGTCAAAAAAGAGGGCGGTGCCAAAAAAAGGGATGGTCCAATCAGCACCAAACTTGAGATTTCTGTTAACTATCGATAGATGAACGTTCCCTCCAAGTTTGGTCCAAATTGGTGAAGGTCGAGTCCTAAAGTGTACTCAGTTGACCTGGAATGACCCACATTTTTTGAAATATTTTGAATGGAAAGATAAGAAAATGTTGTAAAAGTTTTAATTTTTAACATTGAAAATTGAACCAATAGTTTCCGAGATGTCGTCAGTTGAAATTTACTGGTTAATTATGTGTTCATCTTCATCGATTCGAATTCTATGTGATGCTTTTACTTAGAAACTTATTGCACGGCTTTCAAAGTTCCAAAGAGAAAGAAAATTAAACGAAATTCAACTTTTCAAAAATGCTATCTCAGAGGTGCTTTTCGTTGAAGAATTATTTTTTAAACTCAAAAAACCTAAAAAAAGTCATGTAATTTTTGGATTTTTGTTTAAAATTGGACGCCCGATTGAAAGACGAACTCAAAACTCCGAAAATTACAATCTTAAAAAAAAAAAAGCCGCATCATATGGTAAATTTAATGTTCTTTCTGAATCTGTAGTAACCGAGAGAAGTAATTTTTCCAATTAGAACATTTTTTTTTAATTACATGTTTTTGTAACTTTGCAGGGTTATTTTTAAGAGTATATCAATGTTTAAAAAAGTTGTAGAGCAATCAAAAACAAAAAAACATGTAAAAACATAGGGGTTTGTATGTATTCTTCACAAGTACTCTTAATTTTACGAAAAAGTAATAAAAGTGATGATTTAGGCAATTTTTGACCAATTTTTCTAAGACAACATTTTTTCGATGGATCAACTATGGTCCCCTTGGAACGAGCTGTCAAGTAGGACCTTTTCTGTCAAGAAGGGTCGTAAAGTTTATTTTTCAAAATTGAATTAAAAATCCATTTTAAATCCTTTGCGTTCGTTCAAAGGGTCATTGTTCTCAGTAAAATAAGCTTTCGTTGTAAACAATAATATCACAAATTTAAGCTTAATTTTAGGACCCAGTTAAGCGTAGAAAGGCAGAATAACTTTGTGTGAAACAACCAATGATACATAATGGCTCTTTTTGGACATAAGAAATTGCTGGACAAAGTTTCATCCAAATAAAAAAAAAATACGAAATTAAAATCAAAATTGCTCCTAAACATAAACAATCCCAGAGAATTGCTCACCTGCTTAGCCGGGACCGCCACCTCTTGGACCACCGAAGCTTGTTCTACCTCGACCGTCCCTACCACCGCCACCACTTCCGCAGCCTTCTTCTGTTCCTCCAAGGCTGCCTTCTTGTTCTTTGGCTTAGGCTTGGCGGCCGCCACCGTGGGGTTCTTCCTCGCCGGCGATGACTTCTGTTCTGTTGCGACTCCTCCTTGCTGCCCATCATTATCATTTTTGCTTTCGGGCCGTTTCGCCTTAGATTTTGCTCCACCGTTCGACGGCCCTGCTTTGACATCTTCTTTAGCGGTGGCGGGGTTGGTGGCCGGGTTCGAAGGCGTCGCCTGGGCCGTGACTGGGGTTTTGTTTTTCGCACCTCCCGCCGCTTCCTCGCGTCCCACGTCTTGCTTCGGGGAATCGTCCTTTGTCTTTGGCGGAGGTCTTTTCTTGCTGGGGATCGTCGTGGAGACCACGGCTGGTGGCTCCACCGGCTTCTGGACTTCGCTAGAACCAGCAGGCGCTACTGGTTTTGCCGGCGGACCACCACCCAAATCCGAATACTTGAGCTGACTCACGGTGGCACGCGACTTGGTCTTGACCATCTCGCTGATTGACGGATTGCACTCGACGGTGGCCGTGTCGATTTGATTGATGGCTCGGTCCGTAATGCCCAAATTCTTTAGCTCCTTCTGGATCTTTTTGGGAGGCGCTGCCGCGGCAGGGGTCTTCTTACCCCCGGCGGCAATTGTGACCTTTTTCGACTTAACCTCATTTTTGGGCGTTGACTTGGGCGCGGGTTTAGGCTTTGCCGTCACAACAGCCGTTCCGGAGGAAGTGGCTTCCTGTATGGTGGCCTTCGGAGAAGGGCTGTCTTTGGCCTTTGACTGGAGCCGTTTGAGTGGCTTTTTTAGGGCGGTGGCCTGCGTGGGACCGCTAGGGGTGGGCGTTGCGGATGTTGAAGCGGTGGTTGTAGCGGAAGTGGCGACCGGTTTCTTCTCAGAAGGTGTTGCTGCTGTTGGTGGTGCGCCCGCTACGGCGGCAGCAGCAGCCGCCGCGGCTGCCTGCTGTTTCTTGGTTTTCATGCGATGGTCTGGAAAAAAATGTGGAAGAAAAATGTTTGATTTTAATCAAGCAAAAATTTAGATTTTAGTTTCGAGTAAGGATCTTGTAATTGAGAACGCCAGAGCAATGCTGTAGAGCGAATAATATGATTAAGATTTTTTAAGATGCCTCAGAAATCTCTTTTTTGAGTTGATTTTTCATTAATTTGAGTTCATAGTTCGTGCATATTTAAAAAGTTAGTTTCTAAAGATTTTAAATATAATCAATATCAGTATTTCAGTTTGTTGAGGGACTACCTTAACAAAACCTAAAAATATAATTGTGTTCTTTGATGAGATTCTGAGTTTTTGGATTTACCCAAACTATACATAAATTGGTATTTTAAATTGTTTGTTCTAATGAAAAGTTTGTAGAATCATTGTCCGCTGAAAAAATCATTTGGCTAACTCTTGATAATGATTGTGCAGTTATCACAACCTATTTCATTTAGCTTTTTCTAGAAACTAATAAAACCCGATTTATTTGATGACATCCGGTCATAGCTGAGGATTATTTTTTATGTAAAAAATCTTTTGCGCAAATAACTCTTTCAAATCAATTTCGATCTGTTACTTTCATTTTTTTATCTTTCTGTTTTGAGTTTTTCAAACTTTTTTGAACTACTTACTACATTTAATGAAGGAATTGATTAGTCATTGATAAGTCATGCCATGAAAAACGATTTCAGTTTTTCGTGTTATGATTAAGAGCGAGTCCACGAGCAAAGCATACCCATCTCGCATCGACCTCACCAATCTGCCTGAAATTTTCAGGGGTTGTTTGTACATATGAAACTAGCATCTGGCCAAAATATGAGCACTCTAGGTCAACAGGAAGTGGGGCAAATTGGGACACAAAGTTTGGTGGTCAAAAACGTCAAAAATCTTAAAAGGCTATAGAGCAATTCCAGCCCAAATCAGGATTTTTTCTGGTACTTTTGTACCCGACCCTCTCCGATTTCAATGAAACTTTGTGGACATGTTATCCTAGACCTATATAAGTCATTTTTGTGCATATAGAGCAATTAGTACTCGAGAATAACATTTGAGAAGGGCGCAAGGTATATTTTAGTATTTTGCAATTTAAAAATTACTGTATCTCGAAGCCGTTGCATCGTATCAAAAAGTGGTCAAAGACAAACTTGTAGGAAATTGGACGGGCTTTCTGAAAAAAATACACGCCACATCTATGAGATTTTTTGATTTTTAAGTCTAAAAGTTTAATTTGAAGGTGATGTAACGATTTTTTTTCGTTCAAAGTTTTTGAGGAAATAGCCTAAAATGTTACTAAAAGACTGACGAAAAATGCAGGATGGTATGTCTCTCCTAAAAAAATACAAAAATCATTTACTGAAACTGTTTTTTTGAAAAGTGGCCTAAACGTCAAAATTTATAAAAACCGGTAGTGGGAATCGATTCTCCAGACAATTTTACATAAAAGTCTCCGTATTGACCATTGTTCTTTGTCCAATCCTTGAGAAGATAAAGCGATTTTAAAAATAAAAATGTTGAAAAAACGGGATTTTTGGTGGTTTTTGGCATTTTCTATATGACAGACTTGGTTTTTCAGTCTCGTAAATATTTTTAACGGAAAGCTCGTCCAATTTCCCATAAGTTTGCCTTTGACAGTATTTCAATTGGATGTAAGGGCTTACAGATATAAGCTTAATTACATTGCTTATAACTTAAGATATAATATTTTTTTCAGTGTGGTAGAAACCAGGATAGTAAATTTGTTTACGTAAATATAAAAACGATATAAATCAAAAAGCTGTCAAAGGCAAACTTATGGAAAATTGGACGAGCTTTCCGTTAAAAATATTTACGAGACTGAAAAACTAAGTCTGTCATATAGAAAATGCCAAAAACCACCAAAAATCCCGTTTTTTCAACATTTTTATTTTTAAAACCGCTGTATCTTCCCAAAGATTGGAATAGAACAATGGTCAATATGGAGACTTTTATGTAAAATTATCTGGGGAATCGATTCCCAATACCGGTTTTTAAAAGTTTTGACGTTTAGACCACTTTTCAAAAAAAAAACAGTTTTAGTAAATGATTTTTGTATTTTTTTAGGAGGGACATACCATCCTGTATTTTTCGTCAGTCTTTTGGTAACATCTTAGGGTATTTCCTCAAAAATTTTGAGCGAAAAAAATCGTGACATCACCATCAAATTTAACTTTCAAACTTAAAAATTGAAAAATGACATAAAAGTGGCGTGTATTTTTGTTTCAGTGTATTTTTATCAGAAAGCCCGTCCAATTTTCTACAAGTTTGTCTTTGACCACTTTTTGATACGATGCAACGGCTTCGAGATACAGTAATTTTTAAATTGCAAAATACTAAAATATTTAAATACCTTCCGCCCTTCTCAAATGTTATTCTCGAGTACTATTGGCTCCATATACACAAAAATGACTTATATAGGCCTAGGATAACATGTCTACAAAGTTTCATTGAAATCGGAGAGGGTCGGGTACAAAAGTACCAGAAAAAATCCTGATTTGAGCTGGAATTGCTCTATAACTTAGGCAAAATTCAATTCAATTTCAAAATTCAAAATGCATCTGAAAGGGCTTTGAAAATGCAACAAAATGCAGGAAAAAAGCATCCCAATTGGTTGAATCTGAAGGAAGTTATTGGCATTTTAGTGGAAAAATAGCATAATTTTCAAACTCAAATAAAAAAATGTTCCATCCAGATATCAACTCGTTTCGACCTGCAGCTTGTAGGGCAGGCCTGCCCAACGTCCGGCCCGTGAAGCCATTTCATCCGGCCCGCGACGGCTTTTTAAAATATTTCTATGACCGGCCCTTTAGGCTGTTCATGAAGTATTAAATAAATAAAATTTTTGTCTGAAATAAAAAAATAATCTTGTTCTCAAATTTTAACATAGTATAAGAACATTCTTCATGTTTGAATTTAATTCTTATAATTATTATATTGATATTTTTTCAACTGAAAAAATGTGCAGGAAAACAAAATTATCCATTTCGTAAAATTGTGAAATTAATGAAAAAACTTGGATTGTTGTCTTAAAATTTACAAAAAGAGACTAAATGTTATTTCTATCAGTTTTGACTATGTTTACTTCAATTTGAAGTTTTTTTTTTCTAGTTTCTTTTTTTTTAAATAAATAAGTAGGTAAAACTAATGTATTTTTTCCAGAACAACTTTCTAGTGATATTTTTTTTAAAGCTTTAAAACCAAATTATTTATACTGAAAATAGATCGCTTGAAATGTTTTTTAAATATTGAAAAATGTATCAAAAACGTAAAAAAATTGCAACGATCATTGAAATTTGAAAAAAAAAATCTTAAAAAATATATATATCACGGAATTTAATTGCAATCGTCTAAAACAATATCTATACACTCTTATACAAGCAAACATTAAAATAAGTCAAATAAGCAAATTTTTGAATGTAATCTTTGTTTTTCATTTTTAAAATCAAGATATATGAATCATATTTGCAACCTTAGTTCTTTAATGTATTTGCTTTTAAAGAACCCAATCATAAGAAAATTAATAGAAATGTGTTTAATTCAAATTCAAATTCGGTTTTATTGGTGAATAATCAAGATACAATAAGTTCTTTTGAGGTACAAAACAGAGTTTTGGAGTTCCTTTCAGCTGTGTGTTACATCATAATCCATTTTGGAACAGTTATTGCTTGTAAATAAAGGTGTTACCAAGAGTAAGAAAAATTAAAAAAAAAACTTACTAAACTTGCTAGGAAAAGGGGATAGAAATAGAGAAAGCTTAAAACTAGATCACAGTTTTTTATCCTTTATAGATGTGCTTAATCATTAATTCCCCGAGGGCTAGAAATTGCTCCGCCTTGTTACGGCAGCTCCGAAACCGCGTCATCATCTCCCCCGCGAGAGCAAAGAACTCCGGCAGGGTAAAGAGATCTTCCCCGGTGACTTCTTGCTGGGCCGCACTGCCGCTACCGGCCGCGACCACGCTGGCAAACGATCGCCCCCAGCCAGGAGGGATCGCTGGGTTGTCCACTGGAACCGTACGCTGGCCAGCTGCAGGAACGGCTGCACTCGTACTTCGTTGAGGAGGGTGGGACGCTGCTGCTTTCTTCTTCCTCTTTTCCTGCTCCTCGAGGTAGGACTTGCGCGCGACGCATCCGCGGTAATTACCGGTATGGTTACCGCCGCAGTTCGCGCACTTTACGCGCGGCTTGGTTTGTTCTGCGTTTTCCCCAAGTCCGCCTTTCGTGGCAGTGCGCACACCTCCGAGAGGTGTGACTCACCGCACTTCACGCAGCGGGGCTGGAGGTTGCAGTTCCGCGAGCCGTGGCCGAATTTCTGGCAACGGTGACATTGCGCTGCGTCTGTCGGATTTTGGAGTGAAACCGCCAGTTTACCCAAAACCGTCCAACGCCTTAGTCCGCCGCAGGTCTTGAATCTTGACGGTGCCGCGGTCGAAGTACAACAGGTACAGTGTGTGTGTACCTGTGACTGTTGTCTTCCGCGAGAGGACTTTATGTCTCGCGGCGTTATTCCGGCACCCGAGAGGTGCTCCTTGAGGACGGAGGTCGGGCGGTCTTGGTACCCCTGCAAGACAATCTTTACAGCGGTCTTCTGCGCGGGGTCAAATGTGTAGAATTTGAAGTTTTTACGCTTAAATTTCTCCACAACCAGGTCGAAGTTCTTTTGGTCAAATGTGAACACTTGCACTGACGCTTTACCTATTTTGAGGCAGTACACGAGGCCTTCCAGCTGCTCGTCAACATCGTCCGCCAACGTGTCCAAAACAAAAATTGGTGGTGGTCGTCGTTCCTTTGGAGTAATTACTTTTTTTGGCGTCGGCACTTTTTTCCGTGCACGACCATCGTCGTCGTCGTCGTCGGTAGTGCTACCGTCGGTGTTGTTGTAGCTGCTTTCCTCGTCACTCAGCCTCGCGAACTTGTTACTGGTGGGAATGTTGGCGGATGTTGAAGCGCCATCGGTCGACGGATTGCCGGAAGTAGCTGAACGGAGCCTAATAGGGCTGCGATCCTGGACGCGGTAATTAGCGTGTAGTAACTTGGGGTCGAACTTTGGCGCTCACACTCCCCGGCGCGATGGCGGTCGACGCGGCGTTGGTTTGTTTACCTTTTGCACACGGCCGGTAGACGAACTTCGCGGGTTTTTCGAGGCCGCACTCGAACTGCCACGGCCACGGCCGGCCCTTGGCATGCTGTTGGAGCAAACTCGCGGCTAATCACGGTAAATTACGGCGAAAATTTTCGAAAAAAACGATGGAGCACTGAGCACTTGACTGCTGCTTGCACTCGTGCGTACACGGAGGTGAGAAATGTGTTTACTTTTTAAACTTTTATCAAATATTAATGCCGGCCCGCCACTGCTTCCGAAAAATCAGATCTGGCCCGCAGGGCCAAAAGGTTGGGCACCCCTGGTGTAAAATAAATTTTGCATTATTTAAAAAAAATGTAATATTACATCCTGAAATATGAAGCCCATCAGTATGGAACACCAACTTGACCGAAAAGTCTAGCTCCCTTTCCAGACATCATCGGTCTGGCCGAGCGGGCTAAGGCGCCAGTCCTAACTGTTGGTGCTGGGTTTGAATCCCGTCGGTTGCTACTTTTTTATGTGTTTACAATAATTGTACCTGCTGAGTGCAATATATAGTGTTTCTTTTGACGAAGGTGATGTGCATAGCCGTGAGGCTTTTGCAAATAACTGTAACATAATGATAAATCTGAATAAAAAATTAGGAAAAAATCACAAAATGTGAAAAATGTCTACTACTAGATGGATAGTGATAGTCTTTGATGGCATAAGTCCTAAAAAATACAATCTGAAAAAGGTGGTGAATGCAGCAACACTATGCAAAATGAAAGATCAACAGGAACGGGATGGAATTTCAAATAAGCACTCAGTCAGTCACGTTGGACTGACTAAATATCTAGGGTGGTTGTAGATAATATGGACATAAAATCATACGTTTGAATGTGTACTCTTCTAATTAAAAACATCGATTTCGGCTATCAAACAAACGCAAATGCTGAAATCATGTCCAAAATGGCAATATCAGAGTATAACCTTAACCTAAACACTGAATGGTACACCGCAGTTAACATATTTTCGGCTCGATCGAAGGAAGGAAGAGGTTCCATATTTTGTTTGCACCCCTGCAGACCACCGTATAGAGTCGGAGGGAGGGGGTGTGAACACGTTATGTTTGCATAGCCAGAATAAATGTTTTATATCCGCAAATCCCACGCATTTACATAACGTACCTATACACATACACTAACACTCCCGCCGCACCCCCAGCCAGGATTGTCGATTGGAAGGGAAAATTGTTTCGTTCCTTCCGGAAGCATGAAGGGGGAAATTTGAGGGGTGGAATGTGTTGCGGTTAGAACGAAACATTTAGTTTTGGAATTTTAGTGGCTTCGGTTAACCACGTGGAACGGGATTGAGTTCTGAGCTCAATTTATTTTGAACTGTTGAGTTATTGTTACGTAACTGTTTTTTTTATATTTATTTGTGTATTTCTGTATTTAAAAAAAGTTTGCAATCGATTTCAAGCTCTTAAGTGGATGATCGCCAACTTAAGCTACATTCTAATAAAAAATATAATTTCAATCCATAAATATTTATGAGCCCTAAATCAACTAATACCATATTACCATAGAAAACTTTTTCGCGAATTGATAATATTCATAGCACCCACATTCTCATCACATATGAAGTGCTTGTCATATTTCTCTCAATTTCTGTAGTCCAGGGGTAGATCCCTTGCTCAAACACGATGATAACGATTTTCGCTACCCAATGTATGGATTTCGTTCTGCGATGCTAACGTATTCACAGAAAAATGAACCAAATTGATTTATTTTTGTTTTGTCAATATTGCAAATGAGTGAGGAGTAACCTTAGCTGTTCTACAATTTTCTCAACATATCTAGTAAAAATAATAGCACTCAAAGGATACGTCTTCAGATCTATGATTTGGTGGGAAGCTTGGAAATGGATTCATCACGCCCCCAGTCGGCTAAGCCGATGACAATCGACAGCGCGTTTTATGATGAAATATGGAAACTCTCTTCCCTTTGGATATTATAAGCAAACGGAATTATATTTCATTTTTAAGAGGCAGTTTTTGTAAATATTGCTCGGTTTGTTCTAGAGGTCGTATCGAGGTGCTCCGATTTGGATGCAACTTTCAGCGTTTGTTTGTCTATACATGAGATGAACTCATGCCAAATATGAGCCCTCTACGACAAAGGGAAGTGGGGTAAAACGGGCATTGAAGTTTGAGGTCTAAAAACCATAAAAAAATCTTAAAATTGCTCCCATTTCCGTAAAACTTTATCAATTCCAACTCTATTAGATGCATTCGAAAGTCTTTTAAAGCACTTTAAAATGAGCCATATGCACCCAGGATTGGTTTAACTTTTTCTCATAGCTTTGGAAAATTACTGTTAATTTTTTTTTAAACCTTAATATCTTTTTGCAACAGCTTCCAACACACATACTCTTATAGGTCAAAAGTTAGGGAATTTCATGGTAATAACTTTTTGTCCAATCGCAGTTTTTCTCATAGTTTTTCAATTTTTCTATAACAAACATTTAACATCGTTAGTTTTTGCCCTGTAGGCATCCATAGCGGCACTTTTTGGTCTCAATTTTGTCATATTTGGAATCCTTGGAAAATTTCACGTTAGTAAGAAGTATTGGAGTTGTTAATTTGATTGGAAAAATGACATTTAGAATGAATTAAAATATGTTTTAACAATTTGTTGGATTGGGGGTAAAACAGGTTTTCGCCTACTTGATACAGTATTTGACGTTTTGATCCAAGGTAAATAAGATCTATTTCTTTTTTAAAACATGTTTTATTCAATTATTTTTTAAATCAACTTCAATGCTTCAAACTAACGTGAAATTTTCCGAGGATTCCGAATATGACAAAATTGAGACCAAAAACGGCCGCTTTGGAAAACTATGAGAAAAACTGCGATTGGCAAAAAGTTACTACCGTAGGCTTATAGTCCATGAAATTCCCTAACTTTTGACCTATGGGAGTATGGGTGTTGGAGGCTGTTGGAAAAAGATATTGAGGTTTAAAAAATCCATTTTTAACAGTAATTTGCAAAAGCTATGAGAAAAAGTTAAACCAATCCTGGGTGCCTATGGCTCATTTTAAAGTGCTTCTAAAGACCTTTCGAATGCATCTAAGAGAGTTGGAATTTATTAAGTTTTACGGAAATGCGAGCAATTTTAAGATTTTTTATGGTTTTTGGACCTCAAACTTCAATGCCCGTTTTACCCCACTTCCCTTTGTCGTAGAGGGCTCATATTTGGCATGAGTTCATCTCATGTATAGACAAACAAACGCTGAAAGTTTCATCCAAATCGGAGCACCTCGATACGACCTGTTACACATTGGTGAAAAACTCGCTCTTAAATCGGTTTTGAACCGAAAATGGTTAGATTTGTTTAATTTTGGCTAGGCTTTCTTTTTTGGCCATTAAATTGTAAGTTTTTTTTTTTGTGTTTTTTGTTTAGAGTCTTTTGCTCAATTATAAAGCCGTTGCAGTTAATTATAAGAGCGAGTCCACGAGCAAAGCATACTCTTTGAATCACATTTAATGAAAATCAAGTTCGTTTCCAAGGATACTAGAAGTCACCAGAAAAAGGCAGCTTCTTATTTTTTTTTAACTTTCATTTTGTAAAGGGTTTAAATGGCTGAAAATAAACAATTTTATGCATGTTTCTATTGTGAAATTGTCTCAGGAACACGAATATGATAAAATTATTGTCAGAAAATTTGATCGAATGGGTCCATCGAACAAAAATTTACAGCCAAAAAAATCTCTAAAAGTAAAAGGTCATTATTATATGTTAAACTGCCTTACCCAAAGCGTTATCAGTCTCAGATGGTACTCCCAAATACAAACTGCAGGTCGAACCGAGTTGATATCTACATGGAACATGTTTTACTTGAGTTTGAAAATTGTGCTATTTTTTCACTAAAATGCCAATGCCTTTAGATTCAACCAATTGGGATGCTCTACCCTGCATTCTGTTGCATTTTTCAAGCCCTTTCAGATGCATTTTCAAGTTTGAAATGAATTTGAATTTTGCCTATGTTACAGAATTTTGAAGATTATTGACGTTTTTGAACCTTCCAGATCAGTGGAGTCGGAGTCGGAGTCGGAGCCGGAGTCGGTGGAGTCGGGTCTTTTTGGGGACCTGGAGTCGGAGTCCGAGTCGGAGTCGTCAAATCTCGAACAGCTGGAGTCGGAGTCGGAGTCGGCTAAATTTTAAGAGCTGGAGTCGGAGTCGGAGCCGAAGATTTCTGATAACCTGGAGTCGGAGTCGGAGCCGGAGTTATAATCATTGATTGTTGATGTTAATTTTAGGTAAACTATTTTGATATCGTTGCAAATCATCGTTGAACAAATCTCAAGAATTCAGTACAAAAATAAACTAATAAAAAAATGTATAGAACAAAATATAGGATTTTAATTTATTTTTCAAACATTAGGCCGATGCAAATATTTAAAAAAAAGTTTTTGTCCCTCGTTCCTGGCCGAGGTCAAGGGGGGGGCAAAAAAATAAAAAAATATAAAAATTTAAATAACAAGCCATAGTCATCCCATTTAAATGAAAAAAGTGTTTTTAAATGCATTTTACACTAGTTCAGTTGTTTTGCAATCATTAGTTTTCAAAAAATCTAAGATCTGACAAAAACAAAAATTGTATCGAAAAAAAAGATTTTGCATCGAAAATTTTCAAAAAATCTTAAGATTTTTTAATAAACCCAAACATGCTAAAAATGATTTTAAACGCAGGAGAATGTATTTTAATTTGATTTCAGCTGGTTGCACTTGAATTTTCATTGAAATTTTGAAGTTTATTGTAAAAATATTTTTTTTTGCCCCCTGATTTTTCAGGCCAATTTTGAAGGGGGTGACAAAAACTTTTAAAAATATTTGTACCAGCCTTATAAATAAAAAAACAGAATCAAAATATTATCAACTGGTACAGATTTTCTCATACTGTATGTCTCACGCCATTATGACGGAAGGTGATAATCATTGCAAATCAATGTACCTTAGAAAAATAAAATATTTATGACCTAGAAAATATTTTACCTGTGGATATTTGTTTTTAATTATATTTTAAGTTTTTTCATATATTTTGATGGAGGCGCAAGATCATTCATAAAGCTTCGTTTTAGGTTTCACGAAGTATCGTGAACCCCCTTTGAAAGTATACAAAATTTTAAAATTAAAATGAATTTAATATTTTGTGGGTAAAATATTTTCCATGTCACAGATATTTGAAAAGGACATCTTAAGCGTCCTTTCCACGAAGAAATTGTTTAGATACATTGATTTGCAATAATAATCTCCTTCATCCATGGCGTGACGTCATGTACGTCTTAAAAAAACAAAAAAAAATTCGATTAAAATTGTCATTTAAAAAACAAGGTGCCTTTCACTGTGCTTCTTACAAATGTCAGCCTGAAGGTGAGCAAATTGATTTTTATTGTTCAATAGATCATTAAGGCCAGGTTTCGTTTAGTTATTCATTCAAAAAACTAAGTAAATAAAATATTTAAATTTATTAGCTTTGAAAAAATATTTTCAAATTTGAGGTTAAGCAATAAATCCAAATTTACTTACAAACTGTTCTTCTCAAAATGCCTCTAAAACTGAAGATATTTTTTGATTTCTGTTTCCATAACGTATAAAATTTGTAACATAGAAACTTTTTTTCCGTTTATTTACTTTACTTTACTTTTACTTAACTTATTTTACTTGAGAAAAATATGACGCTTAGAGAGTATTTAAATAATCGTATTTATCAATGTTTTAAAAATAATTAACTAATAATAGTTAACTAACTTTTGTTGAAAGCTGGAGTCGGAGTCGGAGTCGGCTAGAGTTGGTTGGCCGGAGTCGGAGTCGGAGCCAACCATTTGTTGAAAGCCGGAGCCGGAGTCGGAGTCGGAGTCGGCTAATCTGAGAAAGCCGGAGTCGGAGTTGGAGTCGGAGTCGTTTGAAATATGACCCGACTCCGCAGCCCTGGAACCTTCAAACTTAGTGTCCCGATTTGTCCCACTTCTCGTTGACCTAGAGTGCTAATATTTTGGCTAGGTGCTAGTTTTACATGTACAAAAAAACCTCTGAAAATTTCAAGCAGATTGACTTGACTTTGTTTAGAGTTCAAGGAAGCCGCCAGAAAAGAAAAACACGCCTTGGTTTCAAATTTTAAAAAAGTTTTATGCAGTATAATGCATTTTGAGCATCAACAAATCTAAGGTTATATTAAATATTTAGCAGGAACATCGATGAATTTATGATAGTTATAAACATCATTCAATGACTTTTAGACAGCTTAAGTCTAGAATATTTCAAGAAGATGTTTTTCGTAGTATGTTGAAACGAAAATGTTTTGAAATAATTTTATTCAAAAAAGTGTTTCAAACATCTATTTTTTTTTAAATAACGCAAGCAAAAACCTAGAAAAACAAGAAAAAATCAGCTTCGTGGTTATATTTTTTCCATTTTTGGCAAAATAAAAATAAGAATACGTAATTTAATGTGTTTAAATTTCCAAACAAAGATTTAGACTTAAATTCATATATTCAAACTTGCTAAAATGGATAAATTACAACTGTTTAATTAAAACTTGAAAACGTTACAAATCTTAGTGGATGAACATTGAAGATTGTAACCACGAACTACGATTCGACAAATTATTCCACTTTTGGTGTTGATTTATTTCACTCGTTTAGCCAGTATCGCAGTAATTAATCAAAACCGCAGCGATTGCTATCGCCAAGCACTAGTCACTAGTAACGTTTTGCTAAAGCTTTCGAATTTATGAAGCACAGTTGATTGCCTGAATCAAGGTTAGCAACAGGTTAGCACATCTGCTTCTGTTCTTAGTCAGCATCGCAGCGTAGCGACGAGGTGGCCGAGAGGTTAAGGCGTTGGACTGCTAATCCAATGTGCTCTGCACGCGTGGGTTCGAATCCCATCCTCGTCGGAGAATATTTTTTTTTCGTTGAGTAAACCGAGTAATGGAGAACCATCATCAACCATCTGTCAAATTAAGGCCTTGATCGACTGTTTGAAAATAATTAGAATTAGTCAAATTGTTGCTACAAAAAGCACAACAATTCGAGCCTTTATTTCCGATTTCAAGAAGTACAAATTGTTTCCTTCCCTTTGTTCCGCATGTTAAAATTCTTCACCAAGGTAGAAACCTGTACGTGTGAGTGTGTGTGTGTGCGATTTGATGGCAGGTTCGTAACGTATGATTATCGGATAGTTTTCTCGGACGGCTCTCTTATGATGTTCCTGCCTTCTTTTTATTCACTTTATTTTTTTTCCTGTATTTTTACCACACACACTCAACCACATTATTATCGGCATCTTTGCTCGCCGCAGCTTGTCCTTCGCAATAGGGGGCAACATCATCTCAACGAGCAGGCTCGACGGAAAAAGCTCCGACAAGTTCCGAGCTTCATGAAGGCACTCGGCGGAATGACTGTGTTTTTTTTTTTGTATAAATCAAATAATTTAATAAAACAAATAGCAAAATATTTTGAAAATGTCAGAATTCATGGTAAAGAATAAACAAAGAAAAAAATATAAAACAAAAAAAACAATCTCTGCAAATTGAACAATTTGATGATTTTCAAACATCCCAAAAACCATTTTGACCAAGTCTGTTACACCACATGTCGACAGTCGCCGTCAGCTTGAACGACCCATCATCAAACCAAACGCGTGCTCCTCTGTCAAGTCTTAAGGGAAACCCCTTTTAAGAGCATGTCTTCCCCCTCTTCCGTTCTTACTCTCTCGTGTCGTTCCGACAGTATCTGGCCGATTCAGATGCCATCAGCAGCTACCTAACTTCACTTCAGAGGAAGTCAGTGTCAGATTCGATCCCTCAAAAAGGAACAGAAAAAAAGAATGAGTCGATCAAAATTGAGCGTCTTATTATGATCCTTTTTGCTTGGAACTCGCGAACAAAGCGAATCGTTTTCAATATTTTGATGCACGCAATATGGGGGGTTCGCTTTTGTACTGCTGTTTTATATTTTGAAAATAAAAAAGCAAAATTAAAGGATACAGAAAAAAACATGTGGTGTGCGGCTACGGTTTCAAATTATACGGTAATTGATAGCCGTATTTTGTTAGGTTTGAAGAAATACCTATAGCTTCAAATATGAAGCAATTTGGTGAATTCGGGAGGTCGAAACAACTGTTGGTGTGAAGCTTTTCTTTGGTAAAGATTTTTTTAAAGGAGAAAATTAAATAACATTCAGAGAGTTTTCATTGATTAGTCAGAAAACTTTGAAATAATTTGTATTTTTTTAGTCGTAAGAATTGAGCGAAAATTGCCCCACATATTCAAAACACTTTCGTGATAATTTGTCAATAGCATTCCAAATGCATCTTCTCAGTCGATTCTACTATTTTTAGGACCATCATTTGGACATCCTTATGCTTTTTCACTAGTAAAAATAGTACTTTTTAAACAAAAAAAAACATTTCAAGACGATTTTCTTCATAGCATAAAACACTGCCTTAAACTTGCCTGTTCCATAATTGTGGGATGTTATTGTGCCTCGCACAATTGTAGAACACCTGAATTTTACTGATATTTTCGCAAAAAAAAATTAACAGGCTATCTGTAAAACATCATTTAGTTTGATTTTCATTGGTTTCAGAGTGCGAACCCGAGCAGACGGAAATAACGTGGGAATAACATTTTTTTGATATTTGAAAATACTAGGCCAATAACATTTTATGTTATTAATAACAAGATTTGTTATTCGTCGTTATGATTTTTTTTGTTATTGGATTGTTATTGTAATAACAGACTAATAACATTTTAAGTTATTCAAACAAATCTTTGTTATTATTTTTTGTTATTTTAACAACTAATCCGATCATCCCAATAACAGTTGGAGGTATTCTTCCATAACAAAAAAAATTATCCCAAAGTTGTTATGGCTGTCAACCAATATCAGACCACTAACAAATTTTGTTATGATAACATAAACTGTTATTAAACTCTTATGCAAAAATTAATTCTTCAAGAAGATTTCATAACACTTTCAGTTATTTTAACAATATTTGTTATTGAAATGGCCTGAATTTTGTTATTACCGTCTGCCCGGGAAGTCATTATTCCCGGATGATATTATATTGAAAATGTTTAAAAACACGCTTATAAGAGGAAATGTTACACATTTCAAAAACTCTCCTAATAACTAAAATTGTTATTTGTTCGGTAAAAAAACTGAATTTCCTCCTGATTTCTAGAACAAAGTACTGGATGTTATAGGCTCTTTTGAAAAAGCACACAAGTTTGAACAAAACTGCATCAATAACTCGAAACCGATGAAAATGCATATGGGACATTTATGCGATCAGGGGCAGTATACTGACTTAGAAATAAAAATACCATAAATCGCAAAAATGGAAAAGTTTCTAAGTGTCCATAACACAATCTGTTATTATTTTTTTTTTTTTGTTAAATATGTTTAGATCTTTGGGATAATTTTGTCTAATTTCGTCGGGGTCATTATTGTGGCCTTGAAATGGGGTCCTTAAGCTAAAATTATTTTAAAGAGTAGAAATTTTGGAAGTTGATTTTTTTTTATTATTTAATATACCCCCTAAGGGACTTTGCTAAAATTGGCTAGAACTATGGGATAATTTTGACCAATTTCGTCGGGCTCATTATTTTGGCCATGAAATGGGGTCCTTAAGCTAAAATTATTCTAAAAAGTTGAAATTTTGAAAGTTGATTTTTTTAATTATTTGATATACCCCCTAAGGGATTTTACTAAAATTGGCTAGAACTATGAAATAATTTTGACCAATTTCATCGGGGTCATTTATTTCACCATGAAATGGGGTTTCAAGCTAAAATTAATCCGATAAAATTAACTTTTGAGAGTTAATTTTTTTTTAATTTTGTTATTTTTCCTAACGGAATTGATTTATTTATTGAGATTTTTTGAAGTGTGAATAACAAAAACTGTTATTATTTTCACACAGCCAGGAAGTCGGAGCTGACGTTGAAGTTCGAGCTGGAGTGAGACCTCGGAGACGGCATCGGATTCAGCAAATTTTCAGCAACTTTTACTTGGAGTCGGAATCTGTGAAGTCGGGTATTTTTGGAGAGCTGAAGTCGGCGTTGACGTCATATCCTGCATCCAGAGTCGGAGTTGTCTTCAAAGTATGGATTCAAAGTCGCTTGGAGGTAGTAGTACAGAGGAGTTATGGCAACTGCAGGTTTATTTGCAAATAACAAATAAACCAAAACAATAACTTTTTTTTTGTTATGGAGACATACCAGTTCAATAACATTTTTTGTTATTATGCTGCTCCACCTCTCCGCACAAAATAACAAATCTTGTTATTCCTTCATGATTTCTTCTGTGTTATTGATTTGTTATTGCAATAATAACATAAAAACAGTTTAAGTTATTCTTCGAACAAATCTTTGTTATTGATTTTTGTTATTTTAACAACTAATCCGATCATCCCAATAACATATTTCGATCTTCTCACAATATCAAAAACTGACCTTCCCAAGTTATTTCCGTCTGCTCGGGTTTTGATACAAATCTGTACTCCTGGAGAGAACCAAAGTTTGTTTACATCCGTAAGAAAAAAGTGTTCCGAATTTGTGGATTTCAAGGGTCAATGTTTTTCTATTAAAAAAAAAAATATTAAACGTAAAAATCACCGTCGTTCAATACATCAATGGAATGATCACAAGGCAACTATCGATTTTCTATGATTTTTTGAACATCGAGCAAAAATTTACAACCGAAAAATTCACTGAAAGTAAAAGTGTCTATTAAATATGTTAAACTGCGTTACCTATAGCGTTCTCAGTCTCAGATGGTAGTCTCAGATGTCCCCTACAAGTTGCAAGTCGAACCGAGTTGATATTTGGATGGAACACTTTTTTAATTGAGTTTGAAAATTATGCTATTTTTTCACTAAATTGCCAATAACTCCCTTTATATTTAACCAATTGGGATGCTTCTTCCTGCATTTTGTTGCATTTTTAAGCCCTTTCAGATGCATTTTGAAATTTGTAATTTAATTGAATTTTGCCTAAGTTATTGCCTTTTTAAGATTTTTGACGTTTTTGAACCTTCAAAATTTGTGTCCCGATTTGCCCCACTTCCCGTTGACCTAGAGGGCTCATATTTTGGGCAGAAGCTAGTTGTATTAGTACAAACAACCCCTGAAAATTTCAGGCAGATTGGTGAGGACCAAACGACATCCCATACAAACCCTTACCTTCCTCAAATGAAAAAGGAACCCGAACAGACGGTAATCCCGAACAGACGGAAATAACTTGGGAAGGTCAGTTTTTGATATTATGAGAAGATCGAAATATGTTATTGGGATGATCGGATTAGTTGTTAAAATAACAAAAATCAATAACAAAGATTTGTTCGAAGAATAACTTAAACTGTTATTATATTGTTATTGCAATAACAAACCAATAACACAGAATGAATCATGAAGGAATAACAAGATTTGTTATTTTGTGCGGAGAGGTGGAGCAGCATAATAACAAAAATTGTTATTGAACTGGTATATCTCCATAACAAAAAAAAGATATTGTTTTGGTTCAGTTGCAATTTGTAAGTAAACGTGCAGTAACCGTCAGTTGACATAACTCCTCGGTACTAGTCAGGGCTGCAGAGTCGGGTACCTCCAAGCGACTTTGAATCCATACTTTAAAGACAACTCCGACTCTGGATGCAGGATATGACGTCAACGACGACCTCAGCTCTTCAAAAATACCCGACTTCACAGATTCCGGCTCCAAGTAAAAGTTGCTGAAAATTAGCTGAATCCGATGCCGTCTCCGAGATCTCACTCCAGCTCGAACTTCACCGTCAGCTCCGACTTCCTGGCTCTGTGAAAATAATAACAGTTTTTGTTATTCACACTTCAAAAATTCTCAATAAATAAATCAATTTCGTTAGGGAATATAACAAAATTTAAAAAAAAATGAACTCTCAAAAGTTAACTTTATCGGATTAATTTTAGCTGGAAACCCCATTTCATGGTGGAATAAATGACCCCGATGAAATTGGTCAAAATTATTTCATAGTTCTAACCAATTTTAGTTAAATCCCTTAGGGGGTATATCAAATAATTAAACAAAAATCAACTTTCAAAATTTCAACTTTTTAGAATAATTTCAGCTTTACTGCCCACCATTGAAAAAACGGCTAATATCCACTTTTGGCAAAAACGAGATATTAGCACCAGGTGGTAGAGGATGTTCCAACGCATCTTCTGGAACTTGAATTTTACTGAAATAGTGTTTAGACTTGGCTGCCGATGCGAAAAACCAAACGGCTAATATGCCACTCTTACGGGAAATTGCCTTGACGGAGATTTTGTGACAAACTCTAAAACGCGTTTTTCTCGGAATACTTGATTTGGCATAATAGCCGAATTTTCAATTATGGGCAGTTTAAGACCCCATTTCATGACCAAAATAATGACCCCGACGAAATTGGTCGAAATTATCCCATAGTTCAAGCCAATTTTAGCAAAGTCCCTTAGAGGGTATATCAAATAATTAAAAAAATCAACTTTCAAAATTTCAACTTTTTAGAATAATTTCAGCTTTAAAATTAGCTGAATCCGATGCCGTCTCCGAGATCTCACTCCAGCTCGAACTTCAACGTCAGCTCCGACTTCCTGGCTCTGTGAAAATAATAACAGTTTTTGATATTCACACTTCAAAAATTCTCAATAAATAAATCAATTTCGTTAGGGAATATAACAAAATTTAAAAAAATGAACTCTCAAAAGTTAACTTTATCGGATTAATTTTAGCTGGAAACCCCATTTCATGGTGAAATAAATGACCCCGATGAAATTGGTCAAAATTATTTCATAGTTCTAACCAATTTTAGTTAAATCCCTTAGGGGGTACATCAAATAATTAAACAAAAATCAACTTTCAAAATTTCAACTTTTTAGAATAATTTCAGCTTTAAGACCCCATTTCATGACCAAAATAATGACCCTAACGAAATTGGTCAAAATTATCACATAGTTCTGACCATTTTAAACAAAGTCCCTTAGGGGGTATATCAAATAATTAAAAAAATCATCTTTCAAAATTTCAACTTTTTAGAATAATTTTAGTTTAAGGACACCATTTCATGGCCACAATAATGACCCTAACGAAATTGGTCAAAATTATTCCATAGTTCTAGCCAATTTCAGCAAAGTCCCTTAGGAGGTATATCAAATAATTAAAAAAATCAACTTTCAAAATTTCAACTTTTAAGAATAATTTTAGCTTAAGGACCCCATTTCATGGCCAAAATAATGATCCCGACGAAATTGGTCAAAATTATCCCATAGTTCTAGCCAATTTTAGCAAAGTCCCTTAGGGGGTATATCAAATAATTAAAAAAATAAACTTTCAAAATTACAACTTTTTAGAATAATTTTAGCTTAAGGACCCCATTTCATGGCCAAAATAATGACCCCGACGAAATTAGACAAAATTATCCCAAAGATCTAAACATATTTAACAAAAGAAAAAATAATAACAGATTGTGTTATGGACACTTAGAAACTTTTCCATTTGTGCGATTTATGGTAATTTTATTTCTAAGTCAGTATACCGAACGAATAACAAATTTTGTTATTAGGAGGGTTTTTGAAATGTATAACATTTCCTCTTATTAGCGTGTTATTAAATATTTTCAATTTAATATCACTTCTATACCAAATGTTGTTATTTTATCAGAAACTGTTATTATTTTTTCTTCTTGAAGTTGAACTTCAGGATAAAATAATAACACTTTTTGTTATTTTAACGGGATTTGTTATTGAAATATTATTAATTTTGTTATTACCGTCTGCCCGGGATAACTAAATTCATGCCATTTCAATAACAAATACTGTTAAAATAACAGAAAGTGTTATGGATTCTTCTTGAAAAAACAATTTTTGCATAAGAGTTGAATAACAGCTTATGTTATCATAACAAAATTTGTTATTAGTCTGATATTGATTGAAAGCCAAAAAAAAACTTCGGAATAACATTTTTTGTTATGGAAGAATACCTCCAACTGTTATTGGGATGATCGGATTAGTTGTTAAAATAACAAAAATTAATAAAAAAGATTTGTTCGAAGAATAACTAAAATCTTGTTATAAATAACATAAAATGTTATTGGCCTAGTATTTTTAAATATCAAAAAATCTTATTCCCAAGTAATTTCCGTCTGATCGGGAAAGGCTACATACAATCACTCGAAAAATGAACTTCCTTATTTGACCTCCTAGACACACCTTCACGTATACAAAGTGACTCAGAATCAAATTCTGAGCAAATTTCTGTGTGTGTTGTGGGCAGGGATGGAATAATCGCAAAAAAAATCAATTTCACTTGCGAACTTTCTTCACCCGCGAAAAAGAGGGGAGGCAAATCACGCAAAAGAAAATCGCTCCCGAAATTCTCCAAGAAAATCAATCTGCTGTTGATTTTTTTGTGAATTTCCTTGTCAGCACCACTGAAAAATATTGATTTCACTTTGTTTACACACATTGCCCATCAACAAAATTTGACAGGCCATTTTTCGACTTGTGACGTTACACTTGAGAGTGTAGTAGTGATAAAGATATTCCGCCGAATAATCAAGATGATGATTCTTTTAGACTCTTTTTACCGATTTTTCGTGCGCGAGAGAGGAGAGCATGCTCCCTTCGGATTTTTTCTCTTGATGATCATCCATAAAATAAATTATGATGTTTAGTTAAATACTTCAAAAGTCATGCGAAAAAAACGCTACAAAAAAAATTTGGAAGATTGTGGGAGTTCGACTTATTGTAGTAAAACGTCAAACATAAAAAATCGCAAAATCATTTATTCCGTGTATTTTAGACGTGTACTGCGACGTGTTAATCATAACCTACAACTTTGCCGAAGACACCAAATTGATAAGAAAATTCCATTTCAAGATACAGATTTTAGAAAATGCACATTCCCATTTTGTATTTTTTTTAATTCTTTATTATACAGTCCAGACTCGATTATCCGAAGTTCGATTATCCGAAGGTTTGTATGGGACTTCGGATAATCGAATCACGTTTTTATAAAATTAAAAAAAATGCACTTTTTAAATTTTTCATCACCACCATTTTGGCCGCCATCTTGGATTAAAAGTTTCTAAATCACTTTAGAGAAATTTAGGGGTCATACTTTTAAGTAAAAAAAAGAAAAATATTTTTTTCTTGATTCGATTATCTGAAGTGAAATTTGTCCAATGCCTTCGGATAATCGAGTCTGGACTGTAGTGTTTTTCAGACGGCGGCCGGTTTAACTCTCTCACCCATTTTGTATGACTAGTCCGAAAAATTGCATGGAGCCTTGTAATGAAAAACTTATGATGCAAAATGGCTTAGTAATGCGTGAAGAAAGTTTCCTTCAAATAAAAATAAAATCGTCTGCCAAATTCAAGAGATTGACTTGTACATGTTTTAAGCATTCAATTGCAAAATAATTTAAAATCATTACTGGGTTTTTCCTGATTTTTTGTTTCCGTGGAAACCAACGTTTATGTTTCCCATCAAATTAGACAGGAGAGTTTTCCGTTCTTTTGTTATCAAAAAATTATAGCTTCAGTGGAATTGGACATTTTTTAAAGTCATTTTTCGGAATAGGGGATAAACGTGCATGGTTCAAATTAATTTTCAAGATATCGACTTTTTTACTGAACTACCTTCGTTAATATTTTTAAAACAATATGGTTTGTTCGCGACAATTGCCAATGTCCCATATGCATTTGCATCACTTTTGAGTTATTGTTGCTTTATTACGTTCCTCTTGCCATTATTTATGATTGCAGTACTCTTGAGGACCCCTAAAATGCAATCGCATAGGAAGGATTCTGTGAACGAACCCACAGTTCATAGAACCAACAGGGGGTGGAAGGATGCGTGGACATACCGCATCAAACGATTTACGGATAAAAGGAAAGACTTAGTTGTATTATATGGGTCATTCTCTGCCAACTCATACGTAATCGGAAAAAGTCACATCAACCTGAGATCCAGAAGGGTTTGCTTGTAACCATCACGAGTTATAGCCACAATAATGAATTATAAAAATGTTTAAATTTCTTAGGAATGAGTTAATTAATATTGCTTACTCCTGGTAATTAACTGTACCAACCAATTTTGCTTGTTTTTTTGTTTAAAAAAGATAACACTGTTGTTATTCCAATGGCTAATTACTTTATAAAAGCGAACCACGTGTAATGCCATATCCTCCTCATCATCACCGTCACAGGCGCAATGTTAATGCCATCATAAAATTAATTGCAATTTGCATGAACCGAAAAGTGCTCACCGCACTGTTTGTCACTCTTGTATGTGTGTGTGTGTGTCACTTTTGTTTGTCAATTTTCATTCACATTGCACGCGTGTGAGCGCGTAATTGTTTGTGCGCACAGTTGTGATACTGGTTCCCCCCCCCCCCCCACTCCGATGAATGCCGATGAAAGCCAATCAACTGGGAAATTATCTACCGATCTGGAACGCGCCACGCCGCCCCGATTCGCGGAAAAGCGGAAAAGCCACTTCGCTGCCATAGTTATCGGTTGTGACCGTGAATTTTCCCCCTGGCAGGCTACCAGCGATGATGACAGACAGCGTGACCAAGTTGAAATTAATAATCCGTTTTGCATATCACTTGACATGTTTTTTTTTATGTTTTGATTAAATTTTGTAGGTCATGCTGATGTTTTGTGGTACACCAAATGGTGAAAAAAATAAGCGGGTTTTTTTTTAGAAAGAATTTTTTTTATGGATTTTTAGAAGTATAATTAAATGATGAGATTGCTATTATTTTTATTTTCTTTTCAATTAGAAAAAAATAACACATTTCATCAACATTTTAGCGGGGAGCTTTAAGCAACACTGAAAAGGTACGTGACGATCCACGTGGCGTTGATGGCGCGGCGCTCCCTGGGTGGTTGGACGGTCCTCCATGTTTTAGTATCTGGAGTTGAGTCTTGCTCAGAGGACCGCCTTGGGGGTGTTTATCGATTTTCTCGACGGTGTCATCGGCGGAAAAGAGTTCAGGCAAGCAGAAGGCTTTACTATGTTCGATAAATTTTTGAAGTTTCGTTGATTGTTTTGCACAATTTTCGAACAATGTAAACCCGCTCGTGTGGATCAATCGGCCCGCGCACTGGATTCACAATCCAGAGGTCGCCGGTTCGAATCCCGCGGCGGGCGCTCTAAAATTCTTTGAGTCAATATGGATATTCGGCGCCGTCGCTTCGTGCCATACTTTCATACACTTAGGAGCCCAGAGCGGCGAAGTCCTTGTAGATAAAAAGGAAGACACTAGTGGTTGGTACTCTAGCAATGGTGGCCGACAGCTATAAAGTCAACTTCGTTTTTTTTTTGCAAAACAAGAGTTGAAATATACTTATTCAACAGTTCCATAAGAAAGTCAAAAGAATAAAAAAATAAAAAATTTTGTAATTGAAATACGCAACTTGACCTAATCCTTATATTTATGTATATTTAATTTGAAATTTTTGAAAAAAAATATAGATTTTGTTTACCCTGTGATCAATACGTCAAATGCTGTATCAAGTAGGCGAATACTTGTTTTACTCCTAATCCGACAAGTTCAGTAACAACATTTCAAAAGGGCGAAACCCTCAGATGTAAACAAACTGAGTTTTCATCAAAATCATGTAAAGCGAACAAAACTGTTTTTAAAGCACACTCCAACATCTCAAAATTCCGAAACTATGTAGGGGAACAGCATCTAATTCCAGCGTGCCTCTAATGTTGGCAGGTCAGAAATTTTACATTCAATTAAAGCTAATTAAAAGCGTTTTCAACTGAACTCGAGTGATAAATAGCTCAATAAGAAGTGAGCAAGCAAGTTTCTATCAAAAGTTTTGCAAAATTAGTTGTTTAAGAGCGAGTTTTTCACCGATGTGAAACAGGTCGTATCGAGGTGCTCCGATTTGGATGAAACTTTCAGGGTTTGTTTGTCTATACATGAGATGAACTCATGTCAAATATGAGCCCTCTACGACAAAGGGAAGTGGGTTAAAACGGGCATTGAAGTTTAAGGTCCAAAACACATGAAAAATCTTAAAATTGCTCGCATTTCCGTAAAACTTCATCAATTCCAACTCTCTTAGATGCATTCGAATGGTCTTTTGAAGCCCTTCAAAATGTGCTATAGACATCCAGGATTGGTTTGACTTTTTCTCATAGCTTTTGCAAATTACTGTTGAAAATGGATTTTTTAAAAATCTTAATAACTTTTGGCAACAGCCTCCAACACCCATACTCCCATAGGTCAAAAGTTAGGGAATTTCATGAACTATAAGCCTACGGTATTAACTGTTTGGCCAATCGCAGTTTTTCTCATAGTTTTTCGATTTTTCTAGAACAAACATTTTACAACGTTAGTTTTTGCCCTGTAGGCCGCCATAGTGGCATTTTTTGGTCTCAATTTTGTCATATTCGGAATCCTCAGAAAATTTTACATTAGATTGAGGTGTTGGAATTTTGAATTTGATTGGAAAAAATACCATTTAGAATTAATTAAAACATTTTTTAACAATTTGTTGGATTGGGGGTAAAACAGGATTTCGCCTACTTGATACAGCATTTGACGTATTGATCATAGGGTAAATAAGATCTTTTTCATTTTCAATAATGTTTTATTTAATTATTTTTTAAATCAAAATTACAACTCCAATACTTCTAACTTACGTGAAATTGTCTGAGGATTCCGAATATGACAAAATTGAGACCAAAAAATGCCGTCTTCTTGGCCTACAGGGCAAAAACTAACATTGTAAAATGTTTGTTCTAGAAAAATCGTAAAACTATGAGAAAAACTGCGATTGGCCAAAAAGTTAATACCATAGGCTTATAGTCCATGAAATTCCCTAACTTTTGACCTATGGGAGTATGGGTGTTGGAGGCTGTTGCCAAAAGTTATTAAGGTTTTAAAAAAATCCATTTTTAACAGTAATTTGCAAAAGCTATGAGAAAAAGTCAAACCAATCCTGGATGTCTATAGCACATTTTGAAGGGCTTCAAAAGACCATTCAAATGCATCTAAGAGAGTTGAAATTGATGAAGTTTTACGGAAATGCGAGCAATTTTAAGATTTTTCATGTGTTTTGGACCTCAAACTTCAATGCCCGTTTTAACCCACTTCCCTTTGTTGTAGAGGGCTCATATTTGACATGAGTTCATCTCATGTATAGACAAACAAACCCTGAAAGTTTCATCCAAATCGGAGCACCTCGATACGACCTCTAGAACAAACCGAGCAGAATCTACAAATACTGCCTCTTAAATAGTAAAAAATCAGCAAATTGGATGGAGTAAGGAGCGAGTGCTTAACCTGCCAAACATACGAGAATTTCCCCTAGTTTTACAAGCAAAAAACAAAAGGGCTAAACAATAACATCAATCAAAACAAACCAAATTGAGTATCCGCCCTTGTGTTTTCACCCAATTACGAGGGGCGAATGTAATGTTTTCTGCAAGTTCCGACGCATATTTAAAAACGTTACTTAATCCACCTTTAGGTGGTTGGAGCCTTCCTCATATTTATAAAGTCAATACATTCAGTAAAAATAGCAACATTCCCCCTTAACATGTTTAACAAATCAACTTTATTACTCATTTCTTTTTATATGGTTCGCAGACCATCAATATTTCTGGCTCATCGGCAAGGTCTGATAAAAAAAACCTATCCAACGATAGTTCGCATGGAAGATTCAGACAATATTTTTATCACAATATCTGAAATCAAACCTCTTAAAAGTGTATAAATAACACTTAAGTGCCAATAACTTTTAATAGGGTTGTCAGATCCTTGATGTTTTAGGCTCATTTGAAAGGTCTTTCGATTATCTAACTAACGATGGGTCACATGATAGACCCGGACATCATTTTTACTGAAATATCTGAGATCCGGCCTCCAAAAAGTGTATAAATAACACTTAAGTGCCAATAACTTTTGATAGGATTGTCAGATCCTTGGTGTTTTAGGCTCATTTGAAAGGTCTTTCGATTATCTAACTAACGATGGGTCGCATGATGGACCCGGACATCATTTTTACTGAAATATCTGAGATCCGGCCTCCAAAAAGTGTATAAATAACACTTAAGTGTCAATAACTTTTGATAGGATTGTCAGATCCTTGATGTTTTGGGCTCATTTGAAAGGTCTTTCGATTATCTAACTAACGATGGGTCACATGATAGACCCGGACATCATTTTTACTGAAATATCTGAGATCCGGCCTCCAAAAAGTGTATAAATAACACTTAAGTGCCAATAACTTTTGATAGGATTGTCAGATCCTTGGTGTTTTAGGCTCATTTGAAAGGTCTTTCGATTATCTAACTAACGATGGGTCGCATGATGGACCCGGACATCATTTTTACTGAAATATCTGAGATCCGGCCTCCAAAAAGTGTATAAATAACACTTTAGTGCTAATAACTTTTGATAGGGTTATCAGATCTTCAATGTTTTGAGCTCATTGGAAAGGTCTTTTTAATACCTTTCTGAAAATGTATAACATGACAGGGTTTCTTACAAAAACCACCCTTTTTACAATCTTCCGGACATACGCCAAAAAAGTTTTTTTAGCATAACTTTTGAAGTACTTTACTAAACTTCATAATTTTCAATAGGGACTTATGGGACCCCAAGACGAATCGAATGAGACCAACTCGGTCCAAATCGGTTAAGCCAGTGCTGAGATAATCGAGTGCATATTTTTTGGTGCACAGACCCACATCCCTACACACACACACACACACACACACACACACACACATACATTTGCTCAGAATTTGATTCTGAGTCGATAGGTATACGTGAAGGTGGGTCTACGAGGTCGAATTAAGAAGTTCATTTTTCGAGTGATTTTATAGCCTTTCCTCAGTAAGGTGAGGAAGGCAAAACACTAAATTTTCGTTATAATTAAGTGAATTTTAACCTGACAATCCTTAAAATTGATCAAAATGTATGTTTCTGATGTCTCTGACCACAATTCCACAACAAACACAGATTTGTATGATCCTGAATACATAACATTTTAATTTCAACTATTGTAGTATCGGATCTGGTCTGGTTTCACAATCTGGACATGAAGGTCCATAATTTACCGGTTCTTGGGACATCCGGGGATTCTGGGCCGAGCAGTTGCAGGACAAAAAGTTAGCGTGGAGAGATTTAGGAAGAATGCCGTACAAAATCATCGCCTCCGTAATCATTGAAGCTATGCAAAGATTGAGAAGGCAGGATGGCGTCGCGGGGTGGCCTGGAGTCTCCCACTTCCAGCGGGGACACGCCAAGGAACGTCACTTCAATGTAGACCACATCGTCATACCAACTTGCTACTTACGGTGTATCCTAGCTGAACGAGTCTTGGCCTGAATCGGACTCCTTCTGAAAGCTTTCTAGACCAATTTTTTTATCACTGAGGTCAAAAATATCACTGTATTATCACTGATTGTAACGTTTCACAATGATAAAATAGTTTTTTAATCACTTTTTCCATAAAAACCCGAAAAAATTGCAAAACACAAAGGGCGAATCGGTTGTTTACCTCTGCTTTGGGGCGTAACCTGACGAGCGATACACTTGTTTTGGTTGCTCTTCAAAAGAGCGTAATTTTTTTTACTCAATTTTTAATAGCAAAAATACCTTAATTAATTTAAAATTGTTCTGTATGACGAAATTATTACTATTTTCTATTACGTTTTGAATTTGAAAAAATTACGCTCGTTTTGACAAAATTGATGGTTTGCATGCATTTTTGTGGAAAAAGGAATTGATCGAAATTGCAAAATTGTGAATGTTGATTTTCCCGAAACGGCAGGATTGTAGGTTACACCCTTTTGAAATGTTGTTACTGAATTGTTAAAAGTTATTTTAATTAATTCTAAATGCCAAAAAAAGCAAAGCAATCCACTTTAACGACCCCCGCGTCTTTTGTGGTCTCTGTTGCAAGTTTCTGCTCATTTCTAGGCGTACGAAGGTTCTGTGTGGTGAGTCACCCAAAACCTCTTTTACGCAAATGGACCGACGTTTTACTTCCCCATCCGATAGAAGGCCAGGAGGATAAGGCGGGAATCGAACCCGCGCCCCATAGCAACTTTGGGATCGACAGCCGTAGCCGCTAACCACCGCGCCACGAGGCCCTTCTAAATGCCATTATATCCAATCAAATGTATAACTCCAACACCTCAAACTAACGTGGAATATCCCGAGGAATCTGAATATGTCAAAATTGGAGACCAAAAAGAGCCGTCTTGATGGTTAACGGAGTAAAAAGTTCATAATAGAAAATGCGTACAACTATGAGAAAAACTGCAATTGGCCAATAGCCAAAATCGTAGGATTATAATCCATGAAATTCCCAAACTTTTGATCAATAGGAGTATCGATGTTGGAGGCTGTTGCTTAAAGATATAATGGTATTAAAAAAATCAATTTTTAACAGTAATTTGCAAAGCTATGAGAAAAAGTTTTTTGAGAAAAAGTAAAACTAAACCTGGTTGTTTATGGCACATTTTGAAGTGCTACAAAAGACCTTTCGAATGCATCTAAGAGAGTTGGAATTGATTGATTGATTATGTTTTTTAGACCTCAAACTTGAAAGCCCGTTTTACCCCACTTCCCTTTGTCGTAAAGGGCTCATATTTGGCATGAGTTCATCTCGTTTATAGGCAAATAAACGCCGATAGTTTCATCCAAATTGGAGCACCTCGATACGACCTCTAGAGCAAACCGAGCAAAATCTACCAAAACTGCCTCTTAAGTGCTCATAACTTGTGACAGGGTTATCAGATCTTTAATCTGTTCAGCTTAATGGATAGGTCTTTCAAATAGCTTTTTCAAAATTTATAACATGACGGGTTTAACAAAAACCACCCTTTTTATAAACATCCAAACTTTTGCCAAAATCTTTTTTATATCATTACTTTTGAAGTACTTAACTAAACTAGACAATTTTTAAGGGACTAGGAAGATATGGGAAATATATGATCATGAATTACAGCATTTATAAATGCTTTTGACTAATTCAAGGAAATAATTAGCTCAAATAAAAGTGAGCAAGCAATAAAGAATTGTATTGTTGATGTTTCTGGTAATCTCGGGTGAGTTTTTAAAAAGTCGTAAGAGCCACCGTGACCTCTGGCATTAATTTTATTTTTTCTCCAAATTGAAACAAAGTTTCATTTATCTTTCACTTTGAACACTTGAAGGACGTGAAGATGAACAAGCTCAAGCATTTTTGAAATTGTTTTTCGTAAATTGGTTGAGTACCGATGCAAAAAGGGCTTTGTTTATCAATGGCTCTTACGTCCTTTTGAAAACTAATCCGAGAAATGTTGTTTGTTGTTTGAGTGACAAGATAAGATCGAAAAATAATTTGTGATTTGTAATTTATTGGAAAAGATAGCCTGTTAGTATAACACTTTATATCAGGTTAAGGAAGGACGTTGTGATGATTACTATAGATCCAAAATAAACGAAACAAATTAACACCTTGATCTAATTTTGTAAATTACTTTTCAAAGCACTTTATCAGCACTTCAGCAGTCAATGCAGATAAAGTTGGTTTGACCTTAACTTCTGTTGGTAGATTGTTCCAGCTTGAGATCCCAGCAATTAGTCTAGTGACAACATTCAAATTTGAGCTTCTGATAAATATGTAAGAGCTTCTGATGCGCTAAGTTGTAACAATAAAGTTTTAATTACAATAAATACTTAGGGCTTTCATGCTTGTCTCTCTTGTACCTCCTTGCCCCGATAAACAGTTATCGTTTCAGGATATCGTTTCAATAAAATTATAATTACAATTAATTGTCCAACTGTCATCATTATCAGTTTTAGTTGTCAACCTACCTATTGTAACCTGTCTGTCAATCCCCTAAGGTAATCCATTGTACAATCTTCGCACGCGAGATGAATCAGAAGACCGGAGCACGAATGACCGTCCTTGACCTGTGTAGGACAAATTCCTGCTATCCTATCTGTGCAGCCCTCGGGTTCGGAAACCAGATTGAACGATTGCAAACAGAAAACTTTTCTTTTCATGCGTTGTTGTCGCCGTATTCCATGGCCCGTGAAATAACCAGTTTCGGCTCACTTGTGCCCAGAGCCAAGGAATTATTTTGCACTTGAATCCACACACGATGAATGGAAGTAAAAAATTGTCAGTCCCGAAAAAAATGCAAGAAATATTTGAATTGACGACAATACAATCACGCGAAAGACGCGCTCAACGTGTAAACACACACGCGTAAACAGAAAACTTCGTGTAAATCTCGCGATCTTCGGCGAATTAACGTTCGTTCACACGAAAATAGCCGACGCCGGCACGAACGCGACCCGAAGCCGGGTTCGGGCGTTTGTTGTCGGTCCGTTCGGCACTCGAACGTGTGCCGATTGGTCGAGCAACGATTCGGCTTCGCACCAACACTCGCGCAAAAATTGTAAACAAATTGCACGTTTAGACGAGCTGCCGCGACACCTCACGCACACACACACACACCCACCAGCGCCGTGCAAGGCGTCCAACGTCACACGCACACCGCGCCCCCTCGTTGCGTGTATGTCACTTGGTCCAGCAGAGGAGGAGGACGACGACGACGAAAAAAGTGGAGGAAAACTCCTTGACAGCGCACTCTTTTCACTGTTTCTCACAGAAATTTGTCCCGCGTCGCACCGATTCCGCCGCACTCGAACGCGTCCCGCACGGGAATCACTTCCGGCGCCGCCAGAGGCCACTTTGGGCCGAGCCCGACCGCTCCGAATTGCACAATTTACCGAAAATCGCGGAGAAAATTTCGACGGTGCTGCCTTCGCAAGAACAATACACTTCAATCTGCTGCCTTCAACGACAAAACGCGTACATACAAAGGGCTGCTGCAGTTTAGGCAGGTTTGCGTGAGCGTGTGTTTGTGCAATGTCGCCAGACTGGTCTAAAACGTAGATGAGATTGGATTAGGCGAGAGAAGGTGTGCCAGCTACTTTTACATCAGGGATGCTACGACTTCGGTTGATGTCTCAACTTAATATTAACATGTTTTCAAGAAAGTTAAGCTGTGAAAACAAAACTGTTGCTTGTTTCATCCAATTGCATCTTTGGTTTGCCTTTCTTCACAACAGTAGTAAATCCGTCCACATTTGATATTGTATTTGTCAGTATAGATAACGGAAACTTCTTCCATGAGAACCGATGTGTCATCTTGTCTGCATCTTTTGGATCCTCAAAGTAAGCTGAAAAAATGTAAGAAATGAAAATATTCAAATATATAATGATATAGGATCCCCACACATGGTCACAACTATTCTTTGATAATTATCTAACCGACAGCATGGTCTTTAAACCTGCTGAGTGTGCTAAACAGACGTTTTATTAGTATAATTATCTGAAAAAAAAAAACAATTAGTTATAGCTTATAAAAATCAACAAATTACTCACCTTTAATCATCATAGGTACATTAAGAGCAAATTCTCATGTCAACGAGCAGTGAACTTACTACTTACGTCCGTATTAGAGAAGTGCCCTAGCGATGTGTTGCGTCTGACGATTGCATACCCACCGGGCGTTTTAAGTACGAACACCAACTACAAGTACAAGTTTCAGAATGTAAATATTCTCGTTTTCGTTCGGTTAGTTACAAAAAGCATGAATGAGGATCAACCTCAAAGCCCTACACAGGTAAGATAAAAGAAAAAACAATGTTTTTCTGCAAGTTATTACTAAAACGCCCCTATTAATGAAATAAAACATCAATTTTCTCTTGTTTTGCATGAAAAATCGTGCACGTTCATCAACTTTACTTTAGTTAAAATTAAGGTGATATAGAATTGATCAAATTTTAATTAAAAATCAATTTATTCCAATACAAATGTCTGTTGACTTTTACGGACATATTTATTTCTTCCCTTAGTTTGATCGAAATTTATACAAAAGACAAACAAATGAAGCTTTAAAACGTAAATAATGTCAAACTAGTTTTCAAAATTTATTTCGCTTTATCTTACAAATCAATGTATTTGTATGATTAGTTCTATGCAGTGGCATTCGTGTCATCTAGAAAATCGATAAATTGCTATTTTTGTTTCAAATTTGGATCCATCAAATAAAAATAAGTTTGATTGTATAAAGGCAAACGGCATCTATTCCATCGGGCACCTAACGTTGGCATATCAGCACTGTGGCGTCAGATTCCCAAGTAACATTTAAAATCATTATTAGCATTTGATTAGCATCTACTTATTAGTTTTATTACGGCATTAGCAGCAACCAATAAGCATGGGCTGATTTAAAGGCTTTAAGAAGGTTTTATGCTTCGAAAATAAAACTTGGTTTAAAAAAACAAATAGCTATTAATAAGGTTTTATGAAAATTTCAAAAGAGTCTTGGAAACCCGATGGTAATATTATGCTAAAAGTGTTATTAAGGCTTTGATGAGGTTGTTGAAATTCAGTTGGTAAGCCTTGAACTCCTATAAAGGTTTTATAAATAGGCCGTAACATCCTTTTGCGAAGGTCTTTTTAGGATTCAATAGGGGTTTATCGTTTTAATGCTGGTTTTGGATGATAGGCATTATAGCGGTTGTAGCCGTTACGATAAAGCCAAAAATGTTACTTGGGATTGCTGCTTCTAAAAAGCGTTTTCATCCCATATTAAGCAATAAATACTTAATAAAAAGCCTCATGTGAAGTGACTCAGCAAAATTCTATCAACATTATTTTTCATCACAAATGGAAGTGTTTACAAATTTGTGATAAAATCATATTTTTTGCTATTGTGTTAATAAATGTACACAGAAAAAAATGATGGTAATATTCATCAGGAAATGGTGACAGATGAATATTCATCAAAAACTGATGAAAATAATTTTCTGGAGTAAAATTAATCATTTTTTGGATATAAAATCTGTCACCATTTCCTGATGAGTACTACCATAATTTTTTTCTGTGTACATTTATTAAAACAATAGCAAAAAATATGATTTTATCACAAATTTGTAAGCATTTATATTAATTCAACCTACCAAATCTTCATTATTCCAAAATTTAACTTTTTTTTCTGTGTACAGTCCAGTCTCGGTTATCCGAAACCCTTGGAATAATTTCATTTGGATAATCGAATTACAACAAAATAGTTTTTTAACTGTTATCCTTATTGTACAGTCGAGCTTAAGTATAGCCCCCAAACAACGCTTAAGTGATTTAGAATTTTCAAATCCAAGATGGTGGCCAATATGAAATTTTGAAATGAATTTTGTAATTTATTATGTAATCTATGTTATTCAACAACACAATGTTGACTAAAATAGGGTTACAGAGCTCAAATTTTATGTTAAAAGCAAGAAAATGCAAAAAAATGTTTTAATGAAGTATGGATTGGATAATATTAAAACTGCTTTAACAAACGTAAGAACAAATCATTCTTTAGTATTTTTGGAAGTTCTATTTTTTCAATTATCTTAAAATTCACAGCAGCAAAGACGTGTTAGTAGCTTTTTACTTTTTAAGAAAAAAAAAAGCTTTGGAAAATGTTTATTTCATTTTGCATTATATTATCATTAAAAAAAAATATCACAAGTAGTGAAGAAAGTCATGTTTTTTTAATCGAGCGCAAAATAATTTGGAGTTTCTACAAGGTAACACGGAAAAGATACGATTAGATGAGAAGGTTACATGAAAACTCTTTTGCTGGCATTTTTCTAAATCTGTAACGTTGTCCATGAATTCCCTTACTTAAATGGGGGCCAAGAATATTTACTACAATTTTATGACTTGGTTGATCGGAATGCTGGTTGTTTAGATATAGCCTCTTGAAGTTTATGTTTCGTGAAAAATTAGTTTATTTTTTTCATTGTTATCGAATTAGTCCTCATTTGTCATCTCGAGATATTTCGGAAACTATTTGTTAAATTTTAGTAATAAAGTAGTACATACAGAGCCGTACCTTGGGTCTACGGCGCCCTTGGCGAAGCATCAATTTGGCGCCCCTCCCAAATTAACAAGCATTTTGATAAATTGATTATTGCTTCAATATGAGTTTTGATGTTATAATTGCAATTGGAGACATTAATATGGTAAAATTCAGAAACACAGTTATTGTATGTTTTATTGTTCATATAAAATGAGATAGATTGAATTGAAAATTTATTACAGGAGTTAAGTTGGCTGAATATTTTCTGAGATTTCATAAAATTGATAATGATAGCAGTTTTTTGTTTTTTTTTTTCTTTTTTTAATTTATTTCTCAGATAAATGCACAGAATTAAATGCTCAATCATAATAAATTTTGCTATAACTTGTTAGCAAATTTAATATTTTTAAGCCTGCATAATTTGATCTGATCTAGTCTTAATTTGATTGTATAAGCAAAGAACTTTCCCGGATTCGAAAAATAATTAGCTAATTTGGCTTTGGATTTCATTTCGATAATTACAACGAAAAATGAAAAAATCCTTCTCCAAAATTAAAAAAATAATTCGATGACCGTGTGCTATCTTGTTCTATCTAGATGGGAATCCCAGCAAGCTTAGCTCAAAAGAGCACACCGGCATCGAAGTATAATTTATCAACATGCAGCGACAGAACAAAATTTCGTCAAAATCTATTTAGGCCTTTGCAAATATTTTTTAAAGTTTATGTCCCTCGACTATGACCAAAAAAATAAAACAGTTAAAAAATTTAAATTACAGGTAACGGTTTCAACATTTCAATGAAAAAAGTGTTTTAAAATGCATTATAAACCCCCCAAGTAGCACATTTTGAGCCAAACATTTCATTAGGGCACAAAATCAAAACGTAAACATTTGGGATTATTCCACTATTCCATTCATTAGTACACTCCCTACATGCCCTCCAAGAATCAGATTGATAACAAACAATTTCCTATTGAAAAAATCAAAAACACAAAAGGGCACATAACAATTTTCACTCCAAACCCAAAATATTATTTTTTATTATGAGTTTTATTGCGAAAATCAACATAAATTAAGAAGCAGTAAAGCAGAGTTAAGGGGTTCCATACATGTAAATCGGCAAAAATGTCAGAGGTTGATTGAGCGCACATATAAACTTTTTTTTTACTTGTTTTCAGGGCATAACAATATATATTTTCATCTACTAACAAAACAAATTTGAAGCCATTTGGTTGTATCGTTGCCGAGATATAGCTATTTGAAGTTAGCAGTTTTAAAAAACGGGTGCCACGATATCTCAACACTCCCTGACCAAATTGACTCAAAATTTTGGTGAAGACTCGTCAAACTATTTCCGTGTGCATGACGAAGGCCGATTTTCAAAAAGTTTATTTTAAATTAAGATAAAAATATTTTTATGTTTTTCATTTAAAAAATCGTCAATATTTGATTTTTGTATTTTTTTAAAAAGCAAAATTTAAAAATCGGGCTTCGTCATGCCTAGATATCGTGGCACCCGTAAATCAACTCGGTGTTTAGAGAAAAACGTTCACAGATTTTGACAGTTCGCTTTGCGCATGGCAAAATTGTAAACTTAAATCGTCTCTTACTCAGTTCAGTCATGAAATATCTTCATGAAACTTTCAGGAGTGATTGAAAATCATCTTTGTAGTGGATTCAATAAATTTTCTGTAACATGAAATTTGGTGATTTTCTACATGTATGTAACCCCTTAAGGATAATGATGTGTTTTATCGAATCATCAGTAAAAATACCATCAGTCATGCTTATTTTTTAAATAGGAATTGAAACAAGTTGTCCATTTTTTGCAAGCGATTTTCTCGAATCGCGGTTTTTGCTTTTGTGGCTCGATTTGTTCGCCAAGAGATTTCCGAACTGGTTTTTGATCTCATTTACTATGTTTTTCGAACGTCCCGGGAACTCTTGAATGCTGGAAAAAGCGCACGTTTTTCTTTTGTTGAACATCTCTTCATCCGTTAGAAAAGTCCGTGTTTCGAGCTAGTTTTGCAAGTGTCATACTTGCATAGAGAACGTTTTTTGAACATGTCATAAGAACTCATGACCATAAGACACTGAACACATTAACAACTTGTTTACGAGAAATCCCAGCTGAAACCAAAGGTTACATCTACTATGTTATCATGTTCAGCAAACTGAAATGAATCATCATGTCTGCAAATGTCATTTTGCTTTTCGAGTTCTACAAGCATGTTTAATTTAAGTCAGAATAAACTTCAAAATGAACTATTCTTAATCCGTTGCTAGATTTGGCATTTGTGTTATATTGGTTTTTGATCAAAATGTGAACAATTGACCAAATTTTCTGACACTTGTCCAATAATTAACGTATAAAAATGCTAGTGAAGCGATTGCTACTTGGGCCGTTCAGTTGTTTTGCAATCATAAGTTTCAAAAGTTTCTAAGTATCGACGAATTTTATGTTTTGTTAAAAAAAAGTAAAAAAAATATAAAGATAAGAAATTTTTATTAATTTTGAGTGATTTGCGCATACGATTTTTGAGAATATATTTCATCATTTATTTTTTTTTTAATTATGTTTCGCATTAATTTTTATTTGTATATGTATTTATTTGTTTATTTTTAATTCGTAAAATTATATTTTATATTCTAAAAAAATATTTTTGTGCGCAAAACTATACAAATAATTGCAAACCTTGATAAAATATTAATTTTTGGTTTTAACTTGAAAAAAATAGATTGTTTTTCATTATCAAAGCTTTTTAGACGATTTAAAAAGTAAACAACACTGGTTAAGCTAAAACATAAAAAGTGATGTGCTCTGAAAAACATTTTTTCTTAAACAAATCATGTTGGTCTTATTGGTGAAAATTTACAGCAGTTTTCCAATTTCAAAACCATTGTATTTTGAAAATTCAATGCACGAAGTTGATTATAAAAGGGGAAATCGTGCTGAAATTATTACATAGGCCATTTTTTTTTAGATCGAGAATGTAAAAATTTCAAAAGAAAGGTAAATATATGTTTTAATGTTAAAATAATTCCCATTTCATAGAATATTGTGATTCACAGCCAAATTAACGTGATAATAACACATAGTGGGACATTTTTATAGTCTGGAAGTTATGACTTAATCTTCATTACACAACGGTCCAAACTTTAACGTGTATTTATTTTGAGAATTTCTTTTAAAACTTCTTTAACTTTCTGTCGCTCGAGCGCCCCTTCTTCGATGAAAAATATAATTTAGCATTAAGTATGAATTTTCAAAAACACTTCAGTAGAAATATTCATACAATTGACTTTGGCGCCCCTGAATATTGTTTTTATATTTTAAACCAAATTAGTTAATTGTAATTCTATTTTACAATTCGGCGCCCTTTCTGTTTCAAATATCTAATGAAGATGTTATAGCTGACATGAAAATTATGTACAATCATCGATTTTGGCGCCCCCAAGGGCTGGCGCCCTTGGCGGTCGCCAACTGCGCCAACCCCTAGGTACGGCGCTGAGTACATAAAAATATATTGAAAAATATTAAATTCATAAGTTAAAAATCTTGCGAAGCATTTGAAAATAATCTAAATCAGTGTCTTAATCAGCCCTTTAAAAAGTTTACTCAGAATTTTTTTCAGGTTTGAAACTATTTTTACAGACACGTGAAGAAAATTTCACAATGTCAAATTTTTCACAACAGAAAAAAATCCTCTAGAGGCTGTTTGTCAGCAACCAGCAGTTCTATCAGCAGAGTCCTAAAATAAAATTTTTACTAACTTTTTAGCTTGTTTTTAGTAGTTTTAGTTTCCATCATTAAGTGTTTTTCATTTTTGGAATAAAATGCATCCAGAAAAGTGGTTTGAATTTATATTAGAAAGAAGTTTTTTTTTTCGTAAAGCACATTTTTTCAAAAATCATGTCTCTGGGTACCAGTTCTTGCACCATCCTTAACTCTAGCGCAAATGGTGTTTTTTTAGTCGCCTAAGACAAATAAAAAAAAACAAACCTAGGCAGTTGAACTTTTAGGGACAAAAAAGCCAAATAAAAAAAAATCCGTGAATTTATTTTTTCTTGAAGATTTTACTCATGATCTACGACTTTGCTGAAGACACCTAATCAACCAAAATCTCAAAATTTAAGAGAAAAATCAGGGGGGAGCCAACAAAATAATTATTGATTAAATTTTTTATTTTCAGTAAAAATTTATAAAATCGCTTGTAAACAATTCAAACTACATTGCATAATGCTTATTTATGTATTGTTAACCTAATAACAACTTTTTAGATCGCGACAGTTGAGCAATTCTCTACGAAATCGGTCTTTTTTCTTCAATTTTAATTTTTGTATTTTTTCATCCGGCTTAAACTTTTTTGGTGCCTTCGGTATGCCCAAAGAAGCCATTTTACATCATAAGTTTGTCCATATCATTTTCCATGCAAACTTGGCAGCTGTCCATACAAAAATAATTTATGAAAATTCAAAAATCTAAACCTTTTGAAGGATTTTTTTGATCGATTTGGTGTCTTCGGCAAAGTTCTAGGTATGGATACGAACTACACTGGAAAAAATGATACACGGTAAAAAATTGTTTGGTGATTTTTGTTTAACTTTTTATCACTAAAACTTGATTTGCAAAAAAACACTATTTTTTAATTTTTTGATATGTTTTAGAGGACATCAAATGCCAACTTTTCAGAAATTTCCAGGTTGTGCAAAAAATCTTTGACCGAGTTATGAATTTTTGAATCAATACTGATTAAAAAAAAATCAAAATATTGGTCGCAAAAATTACTCAACTTCATTTATCGATGTGAAATCAAATTTGCAATCAAAAAAAATTTTTAGTGAAATTTTGATAAGGCTGGTACAAATATTTTTAAAAGTAGAACTTTTCAGCATTTATTTAGAAAAGTGTTGTTATTCGATTCTGTTATTTTTGGTACAGAAAAGTAGGCTATTTCGTCGTTCAAGAATGACAGGAAAAGTAAGTAGTTTCACGACGGAATTGCAAAAAAAATATTTTTACAATAAACTTCAAAATTTCAATGAAAATTCAAGTGCAACCAGCTGAAATCAAATTAAAACACATTCTCCTGCGTTGAAAATCATTTTTAGCATGTTTGGGTTTATTAAAAATCTTAAGATTTTTTGAAAATTTTCGATGCAAAATTTTTTTTTCGATACAATTTTTGTTTTTGAAAGATCTTAGATTTTTTGAAAACTAATGATTGCAAAACAACTGAACTAGTGTAAATGCATTTTAAAACACTTTTTTCATTTAAATGTGATGACTATAGCTTGTTATTTAAATTTTTATTTTTTTTTTGCCCCCCCCTTGACCTCTGCCAGGGCCGAGGGACAAAAACTTTTTTAAATATTTGCATCGGCCTAAAGTGCACCGTTTTCAAGTTAAATCCATTTTTAAGTGACTTTTTTGAAAATAGTCGCAGTTTTTCACCTTATTTGCTGAGATATTGCAAATGTTTAAAATCAGGAAAATTGATGTTTTCTAAATCTCACCCAAAAATCCATCATTTTCTAATGTCGATATCTCAGCAACCAATGGTCTGATTTTCAATGATAAAATATGAAACATTTGTGAAATTTTGCGATCTTTTCGAAAACAATGTTTTAAAAAAATTCAAGTCAAGACTAACATATCAAAAGGGCCAAACATTCAATATTACGCAATTTTAAAATGTTAGTTTTGGTTTAAAAATTCTGAAAATATTTTTTCCGAAAAGATCGGAAAATTTCACGAATGTTTAATATTTATCATTGAAAATCAGACCATTAGCTGCTGAGATATCAGCATTAAAAAATTGTGGGTTGTTTGGGTGAGACTTAGAAAACATCAATTTTCCTGTTTTAAACCTTTTCATTGCAATATCTCAGCAACTAAGGGTCGTATCAACAAAAATCAAAAAAGCTAAATATAGAGAATTTTCTCAGCCTTTCAAAAATATTTTTTTTCAAAAGTGGGCAAATATGCGCACTTATTTAAAAAAAATGAAAAACTGCGAATATTTTCAAAAAAGTTACCAAAATATGAATTTTACTTGACTTTTTTTTGCACTTTATCAAAATTTCATTGAAGTACTTTTTTATTGCAAATTTGATTTTACATCCAAAAATGAAGTTAAAAAATTTTTGGGACCAATATTTCGAGTTTTGAAAAAATCAGTATTGATTCAAAAATTCATAACTCGCTCAATAATTTTTTGCACAACCTGGAAATTTCTGAAAAGTTGGCATTTGATGTCCTCTAAAACATATCAAAAAATTAAAAAAATAGTGTTTTTTTGCAAATTAAGTTTGAGTGATAAAAAGTTAAATAAATAATCACCATTTTTTTACAGTGTATCATTTTTTCCGAATACACCAAATCGATCAAAAACTTTCTTTAAAAGATTCAGATTTTTGAATTTTCATACATCATTTTTGTATGGACAGCTGCCAAATTATGCAAAATGGCTTCTTTGGGCATACCGAAGGCACCAAAAAAGTTTCAGTCGGATTAAAAATTACAAAAAAAAAATCGAATGAGAGATATCTGAGAGAACGGCTCAGTTATAAAGATTTTGTGATACATGTCACCAAAAAAATAACAAATAACAATTTTTTTTCGCCTTGTCTAATTTCATTGAAATTTTGATATTTTTTATACCTCTCTACTCACTTAGATATTTTTAAAACTAATGTTGGGCCCACATATTGGATTTTTGTTCATTAGTTCAATATTTGTTTGCGATTTTTTGTCGGTAAGGCATACAAGTTTTTTTTTTCTTTTTATTTATTTATTTTTTTCGTTCGAACACCGAACCCGATGTCGTTCGAGTTTATGCGTGGCTTTTTTTTTATTGTTTTCAACAAGGAATTTTCGGATAAAACAAACACAATCTCACCTTACTTTTGCAATTCTTTATTTAAATTATTTCCAGCTTCTGATTTCACATCTTCGCTAATAATCCCATTCTTGTTTTGTGTTTTATTTTTTTTAGCAAATACATTGTGTAGTGTTGTGTGTTTCCACCCTATTTAGTATCCTTCGCTGCCCTGTTCTGCTCCTGCTGCTGATGCTGCCTTTCAATATTTGTGTTTTCCTGTTTCATTCATTTCATATCAAGTTTACTCTTTTCAGTTTCAGTGTTGTCTTCGTATAAATTCGTTTTCAGCCGTTTGTTTCGCTTTCCAGCTACCTTCATATTATCAGTTTCAATGTTTTTTTTTATCTTATGATTTTTTTGGAGTTTACTTTCCTCTGAACGATTTTACGTACTTGTTTCCCGCAAATTTTATTTTCAGTGCGTGCACTTTAGTAAAAGATCGCTTTTCAGAAGCTACCATCAGTAGTGGTTCGCATTTGCAAAGTTTATAGTTTTAAAAAGAACGCTTCAACGAAACACAACTAAAACGAGTCAAAGTTCCTGTATTTTTTGATTACGTTTATTACCGCCTTCCTAGCTTCCGTAATTCACAATCCTAACAAAACTGGGAGCGCTTCCGCGAATGAGTAATACTTTCAATTCTTTTGTAGTAGTTTTACCTTCAGAGTTTGCGCGAAACCCTGGCACGTTTTGACGCGTTGCTAGCTCGAATCTCGATTGCCTGCATAAATAGTAGGGGTTAAAAACACATTTACAATGGTTCCGTAAAATATAGCATTCGTATAGGTTCTGTTTTTGTTTGTATTGTTTCGCCAATTTACTTTTCGCGGGTACACATATATTTAAAAATATATATAAAAAACATGAAATAAAATATGTTTGTATAAAATAAAATAATCCAAGCTGAACTGAATAGATTTTCTTTACCGTGGTTTCGTCGCGCTAGGTTCGTTTGTTGGGAATCGTTGGAGAATGAGACGAGCATAGAGTTTGGGGTTCCCTCAAGCACCTAAAAATAATACCGAAATGTCCAAATTCTAGAGCGTCATTTTGATTAAAAGAAGCTGATGTTTGAAATTTTCAGTTTTTGCTTTTTGAGTGTTTTTGAATACCCCTGACTCAAGGCGGTTTCAAAAACACCCAAATAGCCAATCTGATAGTTTTGTTCCACAAAAAAAAAACGCATTTATCTCCAATGAAAAGTGCATTGTAGTCAGTCATGTCTGACGTTGCTTCTATGAATGTATTGGTGTCATCGATATTTTTATCAAATGTTGATAAATCATCATTCATCTGACAGTTATCAAGTTTATCTCTTGATAATTGACTCGAATCTTGGATCATGAATTTCTGCTTACTTCTCGCCCATGGGTCGCTAAAAAGTGATTGAATTTTCAGATGAGTGGAACCAACCTCGAAAAGTCTTACTGTTCAATCGCTGAGTCAGAAAATCAATCGAAGGAGATCGTGCCTCTCCTCTCTCGTTCCCGAGATATTGGGGTGAAATTTAGTTCTAAGTAACGCATGCAGGTCGCATTAACAATTTATCAGTACATTTCAAAAGATTTTTATTAAGATCAAAATTAAATTTTAAGATCATACTAGGGTTACCAGGGCAAAATTTAAAAAAAAAACTGGCAAAAATCTTACAATTTCAATGGTGAAGGGGTGGGAGGATATGCATTGAATAAAAAAAATGCATAATTCAAATGGCTTTACTGATTTGATGACCTCTTAAATGTTGAATTTACAAATTAATTTAAAAAAAAGCAAAAAAAAAAAACATTTTTTTTTAATTTATATTTTACACAACACGCTGTTCAAATAGGTATAAAGTGAAAAATCTGGCAAAATCTGTCAATATCTGGCACAGAGAAGAGTGAATCTATATGCTGGCTAACACTTGAACAATCTGGCATTCCCAGATTTACCTGATTTGAATATCATTTTCAGAATCATCATCAATGGAGAGTTGCTTGCTCATTTTTATATGAGCTATTTATTACTTTGAATTAGTCACACACACTTTATGAAAGCTGTAATTCATGATTAAAGTGCTGATAGGCAAATAATAGAATTGAGCCAAGAAAGAGTATTATTCCCGTTCCGTCAAAAAATTTTTTTTCGAAATTTCAAGCATTTTTTACTTTTTTTCAATTTGGGATAAGAATATGCGTTTCAAATTGATTGCAGCAACAGTTCCAGATTTTTTCTTAAGTCAAATGCACACGGGTCATTCCGTGTCAACTGGATACACTTTTGGACTCGACCTTCACCGATTTAGACCAAACTTGGAAGGAACGTTCATCTCTAGATAGTTAACAGAAATCTTAAGTTTAGTGCCAATTGAACCATCCCTCTTTCTTTGGCGCTGCCCTTTTTTTTGACGATTTTTACTAAAAATACTTTTTGTTCTTTTACTCGTAGCTTTTCAACTAATGGACCAAACGACTTTCTTCTGGTTGCATTTTATTAGAAATTGTCGACGGAATCCACTAATAATTAAATATCAAACCTCAAATGCCTTCCATCATTCTTCCTTTTCAGTTTATAGTTCACAACGTGATTTTCACCCATTCCTTATTTTTCTACGTTTTTGAATTGATCACCATCGTGTTCCCCGGAAAATTTTACATAAGAATAAATGAACATCTCAAACTAATCCAAACCATTGCCGAGAAACAGCCCTTCAAAAATAAAAAAAAACTAGAATTTCCTAAAAAAATAAGCACGAGACCTACGCTACCGCTCAAGGCCTACTTTCAGGGGTTTGCAATTCAATGCACTGGTACATGGCGCAACCAGTTTTGCACAGGAAATTATGAGTTTTTATTTTCGACGGGCTGTTTCTCGGCAATGGTTTAGGTTAGTTTGAGATATGCATTGATTCTTATGTAAAATGGTTCGGGGAACACGATGGTGATCAAATAAAATATATGTAGAAATAAGTAATGGGTGAAAATTACGTTTTCAACCAAAAACTGCAAAGAAAAAATGTTGGAAGGCATTTGAGGGTTGATATATTATTTTTAAAGAATTCCTTGGACAATTTCGTATAAAGTGCAACCAGAAGAAAGTCTTTTAGTCTATTAGTTGAAAAGTTGCTATATCGTCGCTTGTGTGCTATTTTGTAACACGAAAAATGTGTAAATTTACCTCTTATTCAGAAAAATGCCACTTTTTAGTGTGCCAGTCCCATTTTACACTTCCCAAATTTACACAATTTTTCACTGTGTACAAGTGCTTAGAGTTCTAAGGTTACGCTTTTCGAAACATTACTCTTTACTGTACCGAAAACACAGTTAAAAAAACATGGTAATATTACCAGGAATGAATAATTTTACCTCTGAGTATGTGTAATTTTACCACTTTTCTGGTGTTATTTCACCTTTTCAGTCTAAATTGAGGTAAAATTACATCATAACAGAGATTATATAAAACATTCAAAAATTAATCCTTCCAAATTTACACAATTTTTTACTGTGTATGTGATAACAAAATTTCCAAAATGAAATACTTTCTATACATAACATGAATGCAAGTTGAAAAGTTGTAGCTCTGCTAGTTTATTCAAAATCATACATAATTAAATTATTTTATAAATTTTATCATTCTAGAAAGGGAAGGACAATTGTTCTTAAGAAGACAGTAAAAAATAATGAAAATTTGGAAGCTGTAATTTTGGAAGGTTGAACCTCTTTTATGAAGTAATTTTACCTCAATTTAGACTGAAAAAGTTACATTACACCAGAAAAGTGGTAAAATTACACATTTCCAGAGGTAAAATTACACCTTTTTTTCTGACATAAAAGATGTATTCCTTCCCAGATGTTGCATTACCATGATTTTTTTTTCTTTGAATATAATATTCACGACAAAATTTCAGTATTCGTTGCACAGTATAAATAGTTGAATTTTGGGAGGTTGGAAATTTGGTTGAATTAATATTTCTTTTTTTGAGTAATTATACCCAAAATCATGATGTGAAATTTAACACCAAATTATTTAAACTTCACCAGTTCCTGATGCGAAATAAAAAAAAAATCACAAATTCTGGCACCATATCCAGAGTTTATAGGACCTAATCGTAAAAATCGTAAAAAAAAAATCATGGTAATATTACATCTGGGAAGAGGTACATCTTTTATGTCAGAATAAAAGGGAAACTATACCTCTGAAAATGTGTAACTTTAACACTTTTTTTAGGTGTAATGTCGTCACTTTTTCAGTCTGAATTGAGATTAAATTACATCATAAAAGAGGTTATATTTAACATTCAAAATACACACATTTTTTCTGTGCTTTTGAGGCAAATCTGCACAAGGATTCAGAGGGAGGTCGCATCATTTAGTATCAGAGACAAAACCTTGTCGGACTATGTAGTGATAATTGGGACTTTCAAGAGTGAATTGAGAATTGAATACAAAAAGAACGCTTTCCTCAAAATCTTTTCTTGAAATTGGCTATTCATCAAAAAATTCCTAATTTTTTCGCGTTTTTCCGAGTTTGCACTAACAAAAACCTTTAAATTCTCGACCCTTCCTTCAAAATTGGGCCATCTTGCCTTTGACAGACGAAACACACTCATCCCTCTTAATATTTGGAATGAATTGCTTTCAAACAGAGCGAAAACTTCCCCTTGGCAGAGTTGCACTCTTTTGTTTCGAAATTTCCGTCTTTTTGGGCCTGCCATCATTAAATAGCTGTTGTTGGCAGAAAAAAAAACTTTCTTCATTTTGTGATGTTTGTTTCGTGATTTTTGTCGCTCCAGATTTGTGGACATTGTTTCCAGAATGGCAATCGTCGCCATCGTGCTAGGTTGTCGTAAGTGCCACGGTCTCAATTTCAAAAATATTCAAAGCCTGATTTAAAATCAGAATAATGTTGCTACATTGCATACATTTATCGTAGTCAGATGCAGATTGTCAACCTTGAAATCCCTTCTATTGTTTACATTTTTTGTTTATACTTGTGGCTCACTCACATTGCCGTTGGCATGTAGCGACATAACCTCACTCTTTGGCATTCTCAGCGAACGTCAAACCAGTACAAACCTCAAACAATGCGTCAGCAACTTTTTTCTGGTTTGACGTTTGCTGTGTGTGGCGAAAAGTGAGGTTATGTTAAAATATGTTTTCTACGAAACGTCATAAAGTCACGTGCGACAACATAGCACAACCACGACGAAATGCTCCTTTTTTGGCAATTTATGGTACAGATTCTCCCCTTTTTGATGTGACGAATGGAGTTAGTTTTGGGACATTTTTTGACAGCAATCATGAAAAAAAATCTGCATGGCATGGAAGATCGATAAAGAAGACTTTTGGCATGCTCCCCCCCCCCCTCCACTCTTCCTTACCATCCCTCACACTCCCAATTCCCTTCTTACAACTTGCCGAATCCGCCACCACCCCCGGTATTGTGGTAGATGACTTGTTGCTGCTGGTCCTTCCGGGTGAGCGTCCGCGTCGGCTGGAAGTACAGACTCTCCTCGTAGCCCTCGTCGTCGTTGGCACTGCCACTGGTCAGCTGGAACTGTTGGTGCTGCTGCTGCTGCTGCTGCTGGAACTGCTGCTTGCCACCGATGCTACCGCCGCCGCTGCCGCCTCCACCACGGATGCCACCACTTTTAAACTCTGCCTTGACGTGAATTTGGTGGGGCGTCACAGAAAAATTACACCGTAAGCGCAATGTAATTTTACACGAGTTTTTGTGTGGTGCGGTGTGGGATTGCGTGTTTTGTTTTTCGAGTATTTTTTGTTATTAACAAACAAACAAAAAACGGTGTCGATGATGGCGATGTTCACGATGATGATCGATGATCGGTGATGATGGTGATGTCGAGCGGGGTATTAAGTTTGTTTTGTTTTGTTTGATTCAAGAATTAATTAAAAGAGAATTAAAATTAAAGCAACTCATAACAAGGTCAAAACTGAAAGTAAACAAAGAATATAAAAAATCCAGTGTAAATGAGGGATGGTGTGTATGTGTTGGTCAGGTGGTTAGTCATGGTATGCGTGCGCGGGAATTTTATTTTATTTTTAGTTGATGCAAAAAAACACACTTAAAATGTGGATGAACATCGTGCATGTTTTTGAGTTTGAATTTATGAACTGCCGAGTAATGGGAGCAAGGATAAAGGGAAATTTTCATGCAACGTGAATGAGACGGTGGGCGGAAATAAGTTATGATGTTACAATTTCAGTTATATTCTGGAGCATTAGAAAAATAATCCGGGTTCAGATTTTTGCCTTGCTCACTGAGAAAAAGCTATAAAAACACTCCAAAAATGAACATTTTAATTAAACCTTCATTTAATCACATAGATTCAACATCCATTTCTGCAGAAAATGTTTATCAAAAATATGCAGTATATTTTCCCGGCTAAGGCTGCGAAAATTTTGGCCGAACTTTTTTTCCATTATTTGTTTAAATAGTGAGAATTTGAAAATTGGACAGAGTTAGGACCGAATTCATAACCTGCCAAACATACGAGAATTGACCCTGTATGGTAAACATGTTTTTTTTTTTTCAATTTTGTCAAGATCCACTTGCTAAAATAAAATTTTGCAGAGCTTGACCTCTTTTTCAAAACTCTTCAAACAAACAAGTTTTTTTCACAAAGAAGATTTTTTCAGCTCGAGTCGTACCTTTGTCAAACGAGGTTGGTTATTTGATGAATACGATGAGTGCTGAAAATATATAGTTTTGCACCGAGTTGAACATTGCGATTCTGTCTAACACGTTTTGAATTGATTTTTTATAGTGAAACTTAAAGGCAACAAGTTGCTAATACTTATAGGAGGATTGTGATGGCATGAATTTGACAATGAATTTTTCAATTAATTTTTTACTAAATTTAATTAAAACATATTACAGTCATCCCACTTATTCGGAACACCCACAAATTCGGAACACTTTTATGATAATTTGTCAATAGCATGCCAAAAGTAGTTTTTCTGACGACTTTTCTATTTTTAGAACCTTCATTTGGACATTATCTTGCTATTTCACTAGTAAAAGTGGGACTTTTTGAACAAAAACTTCATTCCAAGACTATTTTGTCCAGAGCAGCAAAACACTGCCTCCAATTGGCCTGTTTCATAATTGTGGGATGTTTTTGTGCTTCCCACAATTGTGGAACACCTGAATTTAACTGATATTTTCACAAAAAAAGTTTTCAAACCATGTATAAAACATCACTAAGCTTGAGTTTCATTGGTTTCAGTGTGTGAAGTCATTATTTGGTAATAAATATATACTGTTGGTGAGATCCAAAGTTTGTTTACATTCGTAAGAAAAAAGTGTTCCGAATTTGTGGATTTCAAGGGTCAAAGTAATTCTTCAAAAACTTCATATAAAAGTTAAAATTTGCAGATGTTCGATGCAGCATTCGAAAGATCGCAAGAAAAGCTTTCATAGGTAGGTAAAAGCGAATCATTAAGTTTAATTATCGATTTGCTATGATTTTTTGAACATTGGCTGATCTGGAAACCGTTCCGAATATGTGGGATGACTGTACAGTAAACTTCAAACAACATTAAAGCCATAGAAAACCCAATTTTGAAATAAAGCTTAATTCCAATAATTCGATGCCCGTGTGCTCTTTTGTTCTATCTAGATAGGTATCCCAGTAAGTTAAGTACAAGAAGGCACAGATGCATGAAATTATGATCAGCGTAAAGTAAGTATTTTGTTTCAATATATCTGATGACTTCAATATTTGAAAACAAGTTTCTTGATTTTTAAGTTATAAAATAATTAAAAAAAAAAATCGAAATGACCCAATCAATTCAATAAATTTTCATTAAACGCCATTCTGATTATAAAATTATAAATATAAAAGATTGCATAAATGCATAAAGAGGTAAAGCAATTCTCTGATTAGTTTGCAACACGTCGTAACAGGAATCGCGATCTCCGATACTTACTTGATTTGATTTTAAATTTTATAATTCGTAAGTTGATCGAGAACCAATCGAAAAACTGCATTTCTTACAAACCTGAGCCTTGTTGAACTGGCTTTTGCTACGAACAAAAATAAAACATTCAAATACGGACAATTTAATAATTCAACAATGATTTAAAGAAAATCAACATTATTTAAAACGAAACTTGATACAAGTATATCTGCACACAAATTCTGAGATATTTTGAAATTTATAAAAATTATGTTTTATGCTTTTATATAAACAAATTTAGATTAAAATTTCAAATTTAAAATTCAGTTACTTTTATTTATTGTTTGCCTTTTCCTTACTGTGTATCTTTAAGTTAATTAAAACATTATTGTTTAGGTTTCCTCTCACTTTAGAAGGGTTTAAAAATAATAATTGTGATGTTATGTTTTTATTTCGTTGTTATTGTCAATAGTTTTTTTTTAATTAATTAAGAAATTGTTTTATAAAGATTTTGCAGCATAGCTAAACGACACATGTCGCCACCTATGAAAAGTAGCGTTACCCTTTGTTTTTGACAAAATATGTTCTAGGGGGAGAGGGGGTAATATGCACCCTAGGGCAAAATGCACCCCCTGCTTTTCTCGGTATTGGGAAGAATTTTCCAGGAAAAAAAAAATCATAAAAATTTGAAGCTTTTTCATTGTAGAACCATGCTGGAAAAAATTGAGCATCGTGGTATAAAAACAGCTTAAGTTATTTTCAAAACTTTAAAATGTTGTGTTTTGAACTAATTTTCATTGAACATTCATTATAATTTTTGGTCAATAAAAAAAGCATATATTGATATTTTAAGTGTTGAAGTATATAGTTTTTGCCATAATCTTCATTAATCTATAAGGCTGGTACAAATATTTTTAAAAGTTTTTGTCACCCCTCTTCAAAATTGGCCCGAAAAATCAGGGGGCAAAAAAAAATATTTTTACAATAAACTTCAAAATTTCAATGAAAATTCAAGTGCAACCAGCTGAAATCAAATCAAAATACATTCTTCTACGTTTAAAATCACTTTTAGCACGTTTGGGTTTATTTAAGATTATTTGAAAATTTTCGATGCTAAATCTTTTTTTCGATACAATTTTTGTTTTTGTCAGATCTTAGATTTTTTGAAAACTAATGATTGCAAAACAACTGAACTAGTGTAAAATGCATTTTAAAACACTTTTTTCATTTAAATGTGAAGACTATGGCTTGTTATTTAAATTTTTATATTTTTTTATTTTTTGCCCCCCCCTCCCCCTTGACCTCGGCCAGGGCCGATGGACAAAAACTTTTTTAAATATTTGCATCGGCCTAAATAGATCCGTCCAAAAACATCAAAAATGCATTTTTTATTAAATTTTCTGCAAAAAGCGTGGTCAGGCCAAAATGCACCGCTGTGAAGCTCCTTTGTAAAAACAGCGGTGTCATCTAGCGGTGACTAGTTAAAACTGCTTTAACCCGGTGCATTTTGCCCTATTGTTGAGGTGCATTTTTCCCCGTTGTTGTAGTGCATTTTGCCCCGCATGGTGTTTTAAAATGAATTTAAAAATGTTTCTAGAAATTTGATATTTTCGAACAATTTTGAGGATTTTAAATACTTTTTTCAAATCGATGACGAAGAATAATAGTTGTTTTAGAACTTCGAACAAAATTCTTCCCAGTAATGCTGTTATTGTTGAGAAATCACAATTTTCTCTTAGGGGGTGCATATTACCCCCTCTCGCCCTATAGTGTTGGAATTCGAGCGAGAAGATTGAATGCAATGCTCGTTTGCGAGCGAGGAAGAGATCTTCTAGTGCTTTCCTCTCCTCGCTCGAGCTGGCAGTTTTGTTCGCGCTCTCGCTTTCGCCGTCGTTCTAATTATCGCTCGCGAGCAATTCTGGTCCGCGAGCTAGCCCATTTGCGAACGGAGGAGAGCTGGAGCAAACGGCAAGTTGCTCTCGGCAGCTCGGGATTCACGGCGAGAACTTGAGAGAGAGAGAGGAATGTTTCTCGCGAGAGCGCGAGAATACCAACACTGATGTTTTTCCTGCAAAATCAACATTTTCAAAAAAAAAAAAAAAAAACTTTTGCCTGGATGGGATAAAATAAAATATTTCCAATACTTTGGAATAGAATTTTCCTTTTTTTTCACTTTTTCTATGAGTATACTTTAAATGAAGAAAAAGATTCAAACAATCTGTCCAAGAAAGTCTTTCAAAAATCAATAAAAAATGTACGTAAACACATGTGTTATAAATCTGGAGCAACACGAAAAAAGGGCAGAAAAGCATTTGACAACTTGAAATATTTTGCAAATTCTGAGCCAAAATTTGAACATTTAAACAACAGTTGGCCTTCCCATAATTCATAATTTTTTGCGCGATTTAAAACAAGTTGTATTAGGATTGATGTACAGAATCATGAGGTGAATCTATTTTGTTCTTCAACCCAACAAAAAGGCATACGATTTCAGGAAAGAAACTTCATTTGAGACGCCGTCTACATTTGAAACAAAGTCGTACTGCAAAACCTTAATAGAATGTTTTCGATTTAAAATATTTTTTAAGAAATGCTTACAGAACTTGACATTTATGAAGTTGGTAAACGTTTGCTTCCAGTGTCAAACTCCAAAACAGTATCGAAAAGTAATAGAAAAGTTGTACTTTTCAGTACTATTATTTTTAAGGGTTGAAAAGTAAAGTATGACGTTTCGTCATTTGAGTGTGACAGGAAAAGTAAGTAGTTTCACAATGGAATTGCAATAAAAAACACTTTTCAGCACCTTTTTGAGAACTTATCCAGATTGAGACGCGCTCAAATTACAGTGGTTGATTTTGCATTGTGCACAAAGTCTTTTTGAGATTTTTGGCTCGCACTGAATTCAACCGATTCCTGGACAATACCCATGGCGTGTGGCAATTTGGTTCTGCCTTTCAGATTTTTGGTGGTACATAATAGAAATGTCAGTGGTTGGTACAGAAGACAGAGATACAAAAAGACGTATATCAAATCAGAAATGACAACGATTTTTCTGGTTTGAACAGGAAGCACTATCCTAGTCAATGGCCTTGGCATGGCATTCGTTGTCCTTTTTCAGGGATTCATAATAAAAATTACCGTGGAAGGATCCGCCGCCGTCTCATAACAAAAACAAAAAGGGGGAATCGGGGGACGTGTGTCTGTTTGTGTTACTACCATCTACCAAAAGCGAATGAAGGTCAAAACGATGTACCTGACATATCTTGCTCATTACCGCGGTTCGAGGATCCGGACGATTTGTTGGACGCGTTCGCGAGCGTCATCTGGTTGGTTTGCTGGATGACGGCCGCGATGTCGCTCTGCGAGGCGGACGTGTCCTTGCTGGTCAGGATGTCGGAACTGCTGGAGCCGGACGAGGGATGCCGCTCGCCGGTGCACCCGTACTGGATGGGCTGGTAGCCGTGCGACGGGTTGTAGTTGCCGGAGTAGGTCATGTAGATCGGTGGATTTGGCAGCGGGGCGATATCGCTGAGCATGCTCTCCGTATCGTCCAGCGACATGGCGGAGATGTCCTGCCGGATGCCGTTGCCGATCACGTAGTAGCACTGCTCGGAGAAGGTCAGCTTGTTGACGGTGTGCTTGATGTAGCCCCGCCTCAGCATCAGGGAGACGTACTTGCGGGCGTCCCGCCGGTCGCCAATGCCGTCCACGTTCTCGAGGATCCAGTTGACGACGTCGGCGCCGATGAACGCGTTAGGAATAGTGATTTTCAGCCACATCCGGTCGCGGATCTCCAGGCCACTGTCGGGTTTGGTCATTGCACGTACGATGTCCTTCATGTCCAAGTCGACGTGTAGCCGCTCCAGCACGGACTCGGGCAGTTCTGTGTTGATGGTGTCCTGGGAGCGGAGGGCGGCGGTGTGCGCTACCCACGCCCCCGGGTCTATTGGCCGGACCGGTTCCGTGCGGGGTATCGTAAAGTACCCCTTGGGATTCGGGTCCCAGCATTTGGCAACTACTAGTTTGATCGGGCCGGGCTTCTGGACCACCTCGCGCAGAACCCGAACCGCTTCGTCGTTGGTCATATTCTCAAAGTTGACGTCGTTAACCTGCAGGATCATGTCACCGGGCTCGATTCGCCCGTCCAGGGCCACCGCTCCACCCTTCATGATACTGCCCACGTAGATGCCTCCATCGCCGCCCCGATTCGACTGACCCACGATCGAGATACCGAGGAAATTGACCGTGTCCATGTTAATCTGCACCGTAATTATGTTCAGCGACATCGTTGAGTCGGTTATGGAACTGTACGACGACGTTCGGGACATGGTTGGTGCCCGCTTTTTACGACGCTGAGGCTTTTTCCGCACCTGCAATCGCTGCACGCTACTGCACTCCGTCATGTCCCGATCCAGCGTGATTTCACTCTCCGTCTCGAACAAGCTGGTCGAGTCCAGATCGCTGGATACCACCGAAGCGGACTGGTACGTCAACGGGTTCATCGGGATGTTCATCATGTTGTTCATCGGCTTGTTCATCGTGCGCAGCTGAGCCAACGTCGGCCGCCCATCGATGATCTCCGACGGTTGCATCTCGGAACAGTCCGACTGGTTCGAACCGTCGGCCGTCACCAGCCACGACACGACCTTCCCGTTGAAGCATGGCAATATTGTGGAATCGTCTGCAATCTCCTCCTTCACCACGCCAAAGTCGGCGTCCATCGACTTGAAGAAGTACTTGTAGTTGATGTTCTGTTTGTTCAGCACCAGCTTAAAGTCCTTCAGCGTGACCTGGGCTGACGGCAGTGGGATCTTGACCAAGTACGGCGTCGTCTCATCGTCAATGTGATAAATGACCTTCGTTTCCCCACTGCACCCGCTCACACTCGCCCCTCCCCCACTCCCGGACGACGTCTTATCGTCCATGGTATACATTCTAACACTTCTTCTTTTTTTTTGCGTTTCCCAAACGTTCACAAATTGTCACTTGTTTGTTGAACACACAACCGTGTTAAGCTCGCTTCAAATCACTTCACCGTTCCACCGTTCACTCTGGAGGCTGCGAAAACAAATTGAGAAAAAAATTGCTATTAAAACCTGGGTCAAACAGCTGATAACAGCGAGGAGGTCACACATCTAACGGCCTCGGCCCCCGGATAATGAAGTCATTGGAGCGTTGGTTGCGGAGCGCTGTGATAAGACGTGCACAGCTCTCCTACTTTACATCTTGAATCTATTACAAAACATACACACAACTCGCTTGAAACAGGAAAGAAAGACAGAGGAGTACGGAGAGAACTGTGAGGTGCAATAAATGAGCTGAACCTGGTGAATGAGATCGTCGTGGTCGTCGCTGTGTTGTTCTTCTTCGCTGGTTAAGTTGGTTTTATTGGCAGGCAGAAAAGTGTGGCAAAATTGTTCGTCTATGTTTCCTGGCTTCTCCACCTACCTGGAAACCTATAGCATAAACCTTAGACACATCTTCTAAACATCGTGTACGGAGAATTTATGACTGCGCTGACAAAGTGGGACATTTATGCAAACCAAACGTGAAGGTTAATTGAATTTTAGAGAGACTGGTTCTGATCGCAAGATGGTTTACGTTTCCGTAGCGAAACTGGTTCGAATGCTGAACGGGTACGGTGATTCCGGATGGTTGATGTACGGCTTTATGCAGTGATTAGTGCGGGTCTTGAATAACCGGCTCACGGATGATCCAGATATTTAATGCAGGTTTAGGAATGTTTGTGTATGGCTGATTCTCGAATGTAGGTTTGAAGGAATTCCTTAATTCATGAAGACGACGTTAATTGAAAATAATATTTGTGTTGATAGCTTGCAGTTTATCTCAAAATTCAAATTTATTTTACAGATAGATTTATGATTAGATAATCTACTTTTATTTACAGCACTAAAAGTTTTTTGAGTAAAAGCCATTGAAATTTTTCAGGGTTTAGTCCCTTTTTATTTAAAAAAAAATCATAAAAAATGAGGGAGCGAAAAATCACTCGATTATCCGAAGATACGATTATCCGGACTTCGAATAATCGAATCACACAGAAAATTTGGTTTTTCAATGTTAAATATATTTGGAATACATTCCAGACTCGATTATCCGAACTCAGTCAAAAAAAAAAAAAAAAAAATGAAAGAATAGCATCTTTGGAAATCGAATACCAAAAAATATTTTTTTTGTTCTCTTTTTTTTGTTATTGTTGAGTCCAAGTTAACTATTGAATTCGACTAAAATATGGTCCCAGAATTCGAGTTTGATGTTAAAAATAAGAATATAAATAAATACGAAACAAAATTATACAATCTTTCGGATAATCGTGGCTTCGAATAATCAAATCTGGAGTGTATTTCTTACACTTTTAAAATATTTTTGAAATTTTGGTTGCTGTAGGAAGAACTTTTTTTCGCAAAACAGGAATATCATTAAATAGTACCCCATATTTGGGTCAGTTTACAGCTCGCCCAAGGTTTAAAAATTATCGAAAAACAATAATTTAGCATAATGGTTCACAATTAACTTTACATGAAAACTTTTTGTGATATTTTTATTCATTTAATGTTATCATTTCATAAGAAATTTTTTGAAAAAACTCTATTTTTGAAAACATTGATTCTTTTCAGGATTTTTGAAAATATTCTTTTTTATGTATAATCTTGCAACTTCAATTTATTTTTTTATCCCAAAAATCAGAGGGGAACAAATATTGGTAAAAAACAATATTTTGATTGAAAAAACTTGTAAAATAATTCTAAACTTTTTTGGATACCTTGAATAACGATTAGCAGTGTTTTGCTGCTCTTGTAAAGTAGGATCAGGCCCGCGGCTGCTTTTCAAAATATTTCTTTGACTTGCCCTTTATGCTGTTCATGAAATAATAAATAAATAGTTGCAGTGTTCAAAATAAAAATATATGGCTGAGATCAAATTTCAATTAGGAACATTAAGTTTCATTTAATTTTATTCAGAAATAAAATGTTTCTAATTCAGCTAATTATTTGGATTTTGCTTAGTTTTTTTCAAATTCAAACATTCTTTATGTTTGAATTTGGTTCTTTTCATTTATTTATTTATATTTTCAGAAAATAGCGCAAGAAAATAATTGTAAAAATGTGAACTATCTTTAACACTTAATTTAAATTTTTATAAGTTTTGACTGTTTTTACTTCAAGAACTTGATTGAAATTGTTTTATTTTTAAATAAATAATTGAGCAAGCAACTATGTATTTTTCAAAACAATTTTTCAGTAATAAAATTTCGTTTGAAAAAAGGTTAAAAAAAAGCAAATTGTACACACTTAAAATGAAGATTGCTTAAAAAACCCCCAAAAAGCGACAAAAAATTAAAGAGCAAAGTTTTCTTGTATATATATCTTAAAATCAAAATATATTTATCATATTTGCATCACTATTTATTAATTTGTTCCCAACAAATACCTAATTGAAATAATTTTATGAGAAAAAAATGTTCACTTTTTCAATTATTTTAAACATTACTTCCGGCTCGACACAGCTGCAGATAAATCAATTCTGGCCCGCATGGCCGAAAAGTTAGGCACCCCTGTTTTAGATGCAATTATTTCTTTGTTTAAAAGAAATACTTTTACCAGTGTCCATAGAAAATTGCTTTCGACATTATAAATAAAGTGTTATTTAAATTTAAAATGCAGAACTTAATGTTCTTCACTGAATCTTATACATTTAAACGTTTATCTCAATATACGAATCAAAAGATCAAGCGAAAAGTCTTTAATTTGGGTGTTATTGGCAGACTGCAAATTGTAACGGTAATGTGAAAGAAAATCATTTAATAACAAATCGAAATCAAGTAATTCTAAACATTATTTAAAAGACGTAAACAAATCTGTGTTCTCATCAGAATTGAATTTAGGTGTTTCATAGTTGTGGGAAGTACAACAACATCCCACAGTATTTGAATAGACAATTTTTGGGCAGTGTTCTTAACTTGATATTCCAAATTTTATGTTTTTATAGTTATGAATTTTATTCCAAATGTCTTATTTTTATAGTTATGAACAAGAGTACTGAATGCTTTCAGTTGGGAGCAGAATTCGGATACGACGCAAAACTGCTCTGATGAATTTCTACCGTTTGCCGTTAGTGATGGTAATCGCACCAATCGCTACTGAAAACTCTCTCTTCTGCTCTCCTTCTCACTCCAATGGTACAGCGATTGGCTCAGAGAGACTGGTGGTGCTATGTCGCTCATAGCTGATTCAAAATAGTCTGTGATCGGCTTTGTATTGATCATTGATTAAACTGCTTAAAATCGGTATCAATTAAAAATATGTTGCAATTTTGTGGTTTACACGACACAAAGACACTGTAGTGGTGCAGGCCAAGTGAGCGCCGCGCTGATATTTTGCTAGATCCTCTCCTCTCTGAGCACATTCGTTTGAGACTGTCGTCGACGGGCGAAGTAGGCCAAGAAATTCACGAAGCTACCGAGCCGTGCTCGATCACGACTGGGTGCGCGTTTCAATCGCCGAAGAGTCTTGGTTATGAAAACTGTCTTTGCCACCAATGAAGATTAAATAATTTGTCTGCACGTTCACTCCGTCCAACACTATCCCTCATTCACATTAAAATTTTCCAGAATAACAAAAACACAACTTAATCCCTTTTCTTCCAGAGAGGGGCGTGTGTATTCCTTCGAACAAAAACATCAACCCAGTCGTGAATTTCGTGTGCGGGTTGTCCGGGGTAGTGACTACCGACGGGTATGCGGCGGGGGTTGAAGAGGAACACAAACACTTTTACACACACACACACACTCACGTAGTCCACCCCGGACACGGAGTTGGAGGCCTCTCCAAATCAATACGCACACTCAACCCCGGGGTGATAATTGTGCGACCGGGGGAAGAACTGGTGGAAGGTGAAAAATTAGCGAATTTCTTTTCGTTTTGATTTTTTTTTTCGCCAGGTGAAACGGAACCACTGGAAATTGGTTTTTGATTGGGGGGGCTGGAAAAAAAACCGGACAGTTTGCGGGATGCTGGAGAGCTTCCTCTGGAGACATCTTCCCGGAGCGTTGCGAGAGAGAGGACAGAAGTCATGACATACACACACACACACACATGAATCAGGGTGACGACTGCCAGGCGCAGCAGAGTCCAGAGCGCACCGAGAAGAAGAGACTTTGGGACTACGATCTCTGGAGATCGCAGCAGCAGCAGCAGCAACAGCATCAGCAGATCAGTCACACACTGTCGGCCATGTATTTATACACACCTTTTCTAGAACAACGAAGACGACGACGGCGACGTCGTCGACCGACGACGAGACTGCTGCTTTCTGCTGCGTGACGTCAGGCTGGAACATCTGTCTTGTTCGCTCCACCAGCAAACTGCATCTCGCCGTCCTTGTTCTTTTCTTTCTACCGAGCGCTGGAGGAGCAGCAGCAGTGGCGGCGACGACGACGACGGATTACTACGGACGAAAACCGCTCTTTCCGGCCGGAAAGCCGTCCATGGCGGGTGGAAAACTATCGCATCCGGTTCGCGGCGCCGAGACGAACCTGTGGAGACCAAGTTTGACCGGAACTTTGCACCGTAACGGGGACAAATTTCGGAGTTTCGCGGAGCAGACCTCGGTAATGGACACACGAACTTGACTACTGACTGCTGGTACGGCCGTGTATTGGTAGGAGCTGGATTTTCTCTCTTGCCAAAGCATCAAGGAACGCTGAAAACGGGCAGGTAACGTATAGGGGTTTGACGTTGGTTTGACAGGTTTATAGAGCAGAGAGCAGCCCAGTGGTGTTGGAACGAGCTGCTGTCAAGCGTCAGGATGAGAAATCCAATTGGAATCGTTTGAGTTGATAGTTTGGAGTTCTATCTTACAGTATTTTATTAAAATATTACTTACAGTATTTTATTAAAATATTATTTTATTTAAATGGAAACAAAATCCGGATCATTTTATTCATACTTCATCATTTCAGCACTATCAGGCAGCTGCAAAGTTCATAAAAATATTGGTGGCAAATAGTTGCAGAATTATTGCAGTATTTCCACCCATAAATTGTGTCTACAATAATAGGAAAACAAAATATTGAGTGTGCTCGTGTGATGTCCGTTCTTGGAATGCTGATTCATAAATGAAATTTAGAAAAATCTGATCATGCTATCTAGATATGCAATCATGCAAATCTTTTTCAAAGTTTATTTCCCTTGACTGTGGCCAAAGTCGAGAAAGGGGGGGCTTAAAAAAGGGAAAATTCAAATTACAAGCCGTGATTGAAGGTTTTAATAAAAATGTGCTTACTAAATTTTTTCAAAAACATTCTTTTAGCGAAAGATAAACTTTTTTTAAATTTTACAAGAAGTCAAAATATGATAAAACATGTTCAATCATTTTAAAAAAGGGGTTCCTTTTAAATAGTTTTCAGTTCATTGAAAGACTATTTTAAAATCAAACCGTGAAGATCATATACATATACATGTGTAAATTTAACACTCTCTCATTGTTTCGCTACTTTTTCAGTCTAAATTGAGGTAAAAATACAACATTTTAAGAGGTAATATTATACCTTGCCATTTCAAGCCATCCAAATTTAAATAATTTTGTTTACTGCGTTGAAGATTTTTTTTTAAAAAAGGTTTAAAGTTAATAAATTCAGCTTAAAAATCATGTATTTACATTATAAAAATGTAACATTTGAAGTACCATTACTGTTGGTCAATTCAATTAGGAGAACTATACCCTTACTCAAACGGCAAAAGTGATGAGAATTGGTCGAACGGCTTAGAGTGATTAAAATAAGCTATTTTTTAAGAAACACAGTGACTATTAAAACCTCCTATGTTTTCATAATAACATTTTTCAAAATCATCATTGAAAAATAAAAAAAAAAACAATGAAAAACGTACATGGACATTGTGTGGCCTACCCCAGTACATGTTTTTTTTTAAATCTTCAGACAGGTTCTACCGATTCAAAAATGTTAAAAAATAAATCCCATCAATGTCACCCCTGTTAATTATAAAATTCAATGATCGACAATGTTTTGAACATGATTTTTTACAATTTACAAAGGGGAATAGACAAAATAAACTTTGGACAAATATTTGCATAAGCCTAATATCTTAAAAAAGCTTAAATGCTGCTTGTGGCAAAACAAGCATAAAACAAATTATTTTAATAAATCTATTAAATCTGCGCAAATTGCTATGATTCCTTAAGGGTGCACAGCAGCGATGCAAGTTGTTGCCTTCTTATTCGAACATTTTTAATCTTACGGACCAAATCCTGCAATAACCGGATTGTAAAATCAATCAAACTTTGTTGTAAATTACTTTGTGGACAGTAGTTTAGGGGATAAAAACATATTTCGATAGCACCCATAGTTTTGAAGATACTAAAATGTCTGTAAAAAATCTTGGTGCAAAAACTCTGGTTGATGTGCATCGTTTAAATAAAATAATAATAATTAAAATAAATCCAACACATTATCAACTTTTTTAAATCTTCTCAAAGAGTTCTCAAATCTTTTATTCTTAACTGGGGTGAATTAAAGCCCGATTTACACATGTTAAGATTCTTAATTACTTCTAACGGAATCATCGAAAAATTTTAAATTTGGATTAAAAACAATGTTTAAGGAGTTCTCAAAGTTTCAAATCTCAAAGTTTCATATTTCCGATTATTAATTAAATTCTTTCAAAAGATGATTTCCAATCACTCCTAAAAGTTTCATAAAAATATTTCATGATTTAAGTGAGTAGAAGACGATTTAAGTTTAAAGTTTTGCCGTGTGCAAAGCGAACTGTCAAAATTTGTGAGCGTTTTTCTCAAAACATTGAGTTGATTTACGGGTGCCACGATATCTCAAGATGGGATGGACCAAATTGGCTGAAAGACATATCCCTTGTGCATGACAAAGCCCGACTTTAAAATTTAGGTTTTTTTTAATAAAATACAAAAATCAAAAATTGTTGATTTTTTAAATGAAAAACAGATAAATATCGTTTTCTTTATGTTAAATAAACTTTTTGAAAATCGGCCTTCGTCATGCACAGGACCAATTCAGTAAGTCTTCACCAAAAATTTGAGCCGATTTGGTCAAAGCAGTGTTGAGATATCGTGGCACCCGTTTTTTGAAACTGTTAACTTCAAATAGCTATGTCTCGGCAATGATACAATCAAATGTCTTCAAATTTGTTATATTAATAGATAAAAATGTTTTTTCCTTGCCCTGAAAACAGATTTTAAATAAAATGAAGTGTGTGCTCATACCAACCTTTGACTTTTTTGCCGATTTACATGTACGTAACCCCTTAAACAGCTGTCATAGTTACCCGAGCCCCCGTATTTTGTCATTATCCCCAGATGACGGTTAGTTGTACAAGGTTGAAAGAATGCTGACACTCACAAAAGTAAAACAATTCATCACAGACAGATTCTCTTTCAGAAAGTTTTTAAAGAATGTGAACATAAAGATAATACTTATAACAAATTGCTTTTAAATCATAGTATCCACGTTAAATTATGCAATAACTAAAATTACTTCAAATACAGTGGATTAAATTACATGAAAATAATCAAAATGTTTTTAACATATAGGTAAGAAGCTTAACTTGATAAACCATTTGAGAAAATATATATAATTGGTGATTTTGAACATTATTCAAACATTTTAGTTTTTTTATTTCCAACAAAACTTTTCTTCTTTCAACCCACTTTAATTCTAATTTAATTATGTTTTATTCATCGTGTTACCGAAAACACATCGTCATTTTATTTTTCAACTAACGTTCTGTTCATGTTAAAGAATATTATCATTTTCAACTTATTTTCAAATTATTTTGCATTTGCCAGAACAATTACATCTAAGGAATACATATTTCGGTAAACAATACACTTAATAGCAAAATCCCTATCTAAAAATCATATTTTTTTTCTTGATATTTTGCAAACTATCTGGAAATAGGATGGTTTTATTATTTAAAAAATTCACTGGAAAAATACATTGGAATTGAGATTCCCAATGCTGACCACAGTCAAGTAGATGAAAATAAATTGATGATTTTTTCATCAATACCTTTTTTTCCCCTTCCACACCTTCTTCTTTCCCTTACCCATTCCCTCCCATTTCTTCCGCCTCAAATCCTCAAGCTTTCCCTCCGCGAACGGTGACTCACTTCGCGTCCGAACCGTCAGGATACCACGCGACTGCTGCACGATCGGTTCGCCACCCATCCGAAGCTTGGCCCGTGGACTTCGGCATCCAGCCGGACTGACCTGGCTTAGCGACTGGCACAGCGTTGACCAGAAGCCCACCTTTGAGACGACCGATTCGGCGTAAAGCGCCCAGGCTCGACCGTGCGAGCAGGAAGCTGTTTAGAGAATAAGGTTAGGTTAGTGTTTTGTGTTAGTTATTGATTGCTGTGAGCGTCACCTCCGAAGATCCACCAGTTACAACCGGGTTGACTGACTCCACCGTTGGGATAGAAGTCGGTGTGACCAATGGGATCGAAGATCCCCAGCCATCCACCGTTGGTGTGGATCACCTCAACGTACTCGGCATCGGTATCCGCCAAGCGTTCTGCTGGTCTGTCAAGATCGAATAAGGGTTTTGCCGGGTCTAGCCCAACGATTGTGTTGACCTTTCCACTGGTGATCGCTTTGGCTGCCAGACCGGACAGATGAGCACCCAGACTGTGGCCCACCAGGTAGAGATCCTTTACGTTCAGACCTCCTTTCGCGTGCAGGAAGTCGATGAACTTTGCGAGATCTTTGGATGCTGGAATGATTCGCTTTCTGGCAGTCCAGTAGTCGGTCAGCTGCGTACCACTCTGCCAGTTGAGCGTGATCACGTTGTACTCTTGACGGTGCAGGAGCATCTGACGGGTTTCCAGACAGAAATCCGAGTGTCGACAGTTGCAAAAGCCATGCACGACGATCCTCGTCGGATTGGAGCTGTTGAACTTGGAGGCCTCCAGCAGCTGGACATTTCCGATGGTCAGGATTTCACTCTCCGTTGGATTCTGTCTGGTGTTTAGGTGGAAGGTCACGTTCAGCGGGTCAATCGAGACATCGTTGTGTTCACTGTAATCGGGAGCTTCTTGCACATGCCGCTCCATCAGCGCATGGTAATGGTTGTCACAGCCAAACTGGTAATCTACAACGAATTCAAAATTATTTCTATACCAATTAATTAATCTAATCAACAAACCCTCAGCCTTGACAACACCAAAAACTACAATCAAAGTTACGACCAATTTCAGCATGATAGAAATACGGCTGAGTCGGTTTCGCGCGAAAGATCGACTGAGCGTCCAGTTTGTTAGTCGCAAGCGTTACAAAGAATCGCACACATTTTATTCTTCCTTGCCGGTTGAGCCGAAGAAGGCAAAAGAAAGGTCCCGACTGGCTGAGGGGGATCCCCGTTTTGGCGGGCGAAAAATGAACCGGTTTCGCGGGGAACTTCACGGCACAAGCAGTGGAGCTGAATGAATGAATTCATTCAGATAAGAAAAAAAAAATGGCGGAGTTTGAATCATACTTTTGAGGCAGGGTGGTGATTTAGGGGAGAGCTTGGTGAGAACACTTTTTTCTCATTAGTTTGACTTGTGGGAATTTTTGAAGGAAGTAATGTTTGCTGTCAGTATATGACAAATGTCTTTCAAATACTAAATTGCCGATTGTCCGATTGTCGACAGTTGCAGAGGCCATGCACGATGATCCTCGTTGGATTGCAGCTGTTGACCTTGGAGGCCTCCAGTAGCTGGTGAGGATCCCATAATTGACCAACTACCGCATAAGCATGAAAAGGAGTTGGATGAGTCACTCTGATTCGTATAAAAAATAGAACAGCTGGATCAAGGGACGGGATGATGAGAACATTTTTTTTAACGTTAACTTATGAACAGATTTTGGTCATTCGATTTTTTTGTGTTTTTTTATCCGACTGAAACTTCCCAAGTAACAAAGAGAATGCTTGTTTGTCTTAACAAGTTTTATAAAAGCTTTGAAAATTACTTCTCAGTGTTATGCAAGCATTAAACAAAACATTCTGGATTTATGATACGAATATTTTAACAATATCTTCAAACAATCTTCAAGAGTGTTTTAGAAATATGAAACATAGTTTTATGCCACACCTAGGTTTTTTACTTAAAGTTATCCCAAAGAGGTTAATTTCAAGACAACTTATCTTCCCAAAACTGCATTAAAACTCAATTGAAACTACTTCGCTTTATGAAAGCATATTTCCAGATTGTTTGAATTTGATCTGTCAAATCACTCACATTCGCAAATCATTCGTACAAGATGTCGCTGTCGTTCGGTTTAGTGTCTAAGTGCTAATTCAGAGAATTACGTTTTTTCGTAATCCGAATCACGCGTGGACGTTACGATTTTCACCTTCGGAAAAGTGTACGAGGTCGGGTGCAAGCCGAATTCGTTGGCATGCGTGTCCAGCAATACATTTCACTCCGGCACGTCGTGATCGAGCAGCACGCAAATCGCCACTATGGCCGCCACTCCCGTGGCCACAGTTCAGGTTCGCTGGTCAACTGGTTGAAGATCGTGTCGATCCGGATTTTTTTTTGCAGAAGTCACCGACGCCCGGCTTAGTGGGACCTCTCTTCTATCCGTTTGCCCTGGTACGGAAATTTTTTGGCGTTTCCTCATCAACGTCTCGACGGAAGCAGCGATTCAACATTCGAGGACCAGTCGGATAAAACCTTTTGAGAAGATAATAATCTCGTCCCTCGGATTGGTGGTGTTGTGTTCGTTATCAAAAATAATAAAAAAAAACGCTGTTTTGGCTAAATTATTTTATGATGGATGACAAATTCTTCCATGTAAGAAAAACATGTGTGCTAAACGATGATTTGGCCCACTTACAAAAATAAATAAATTGAATGGAAAAATCTCAATCTTTGTTTTTATTTAGCTAGGGAAAAGAAATTCAGAGATTTATTGTCGGATCTACCTTCTGCGAACCTCTTTTTACACCTTAGCATGCACTACGGTCGCAGTACTACGCCTTTTGCTCTGGATCAAAACCCCTTTAAAGCTTACATCAGCCTTTGACTTCTTACTCAATCTTGAACAAGAGCTTTTCAAGAAACATTACTCTTAAGGAGGCTAGGACAAGAGCTTCTCAAGAAAAAATAGTTTCACAAGAGCTTTAAGTAAGAAATAATAGTTTTAATAAGATCAGCCATATTAACATGAAAAATAATAGCAAAAAATGGTAGCCATGTTGGTATCGGCAAACAAAATTCCTCAAAAAAATTAAAGTCAATGTTTTTTTTAATGATTTACTCCTACGGTCCATATTTTTTCGAGGTATCTCAGAAAATCAATCAGTAAAATTTTCATGGCATGAATTTTACCATTAGATCGGCTGCATTAAGTCGCAGTAATATTAATTTTGTTTGTATAATATAATTATCATTTTAAGCTAAAGTTCTTTTGTCAATTGTGTTTTTTATTCATATAGAATGAATGGAATTTACGAAATAAAATGAAGAACCTGTTTCACTTCGACAAATCTATTTTATCTCCAACAAGAGCTTACAAGTTTAAGAATACTTTATTACAGTCATGAAGAGCTCTTCTAATAGTTAATAAATTAAAGAAGCTTGCAAACAAGTTTTATAACGGTAACTAAGACCATTTACAGAGTGCTGTAAAAATCATCTTTAAAGTTGCTTAGTTTTAGATAACTCCTGATAAAAGCTCTTGATAACCTCCTAAAATGGTCCACTTTGCACTTAACTCAGGTTTAATGCTGATTTATTGTTGTTCTGGAGATAAGTTAGCTTTATGATCATTTTTTGCTAAGATAACTTGAATATCTCTTCAGGAAAGGAACAAAACTTAAATTGTTACTTGGGAATTATTTGGTGCCTTCGGTATGCCCAAAGAAAGACATAAAATGCCGACTTTTCAGAAATTTCCAGGTTGTGCAAAAAATCTTTGACTGAGTTATGATTTTTTAATCATTACTGATTTTTTTCAAAAAAATCAAAATATTGGTCGCAAAATTTTCTCAACTTCATTTTTCGATGTGCACCGTTTTCAAGTTAAAGCCAATTTTAGGTAACTTTTTTGAAAATAGTCGCAGTTTTTTATTTTTTTAAATTAGTGCACAAGTTTGCCCACTTTTGAAAAAAATATTTTTGAAGAGCTGAGAAAATTCTCTATATTTTGCATTTTAGAACTTTGTTGATACGACCCTTAGTTCCCGAGATATTGCTATGCAAAGGTTAAAAAACAGGAAAATTGATGTTTTCAAAGACTCACCCAAACAAAAAATCAGTATTGATTAAAAAAAATCATAACTCGGTCAAAGATTTTTTTCCCATTCTCGAAATTTCTAAAAAAATTGGCATTTCATGTCCTCTCAAACATATAAAAAAATAGTGTTTTCTTGCAAATTCACTTTAAGTAACAAAAAGTTAAATAAAAAATCACCAAAAATTTTTTGCCGTGTATCAGTTTTTTCAGTGTTGTCCGTATCCATACCTACAACTTTGCCGAAGACTCAAAAAATTCCTTCAAAAGATACAGTCATCCCACATTTTCGGAACGGTTTCCAGATTGTCCGATGTTCAAAAAATCATAGCGAATCGATAATTGAACTTAATGATTCGTTTTTACCTTCATTTGAAAGCTTTTCTTGCGATCTTTCGAATGCTGTATCGAACATCTGCAAATTTTAACTTTTATATGAAGTTTTTGAAGAATTACTTTGACCCTTGAAATCCACAAATTCGGAACACTTTTTTCTTGCGAATGTAAACAAACTTTGGATTTCTTCAGGAGTACGTATTTATTACCAAATAATGACTTCACACACTGAAACCAATGAAACTCTAGCTTAGTGATGTTTTATACATGGTTTGATAACTTTTTTCGTGTAATTATCAGTAAAATTCAGGTGTTTCACAATTGTGGGAGGCACAATAACATCCCACAATTATGAAACAGGCCATTTGGAGGCAGTGTTTTCCTGCTCTGGACAAAATAGTCTTGTTCAAAAAGTACTACTTTTCACTAGTAATAGCAAGATAATGTCCAAATAAAGGTTCTAAAAATAGTAAGGTTGACAGAAAAGCTACTTTTGGCATCCTACTGACAAATTATCATAAAAGTGTTCCGAATTTGTGGGTGTTCCGAATAAGTGGGATGACTGTACAGATTTTTGAATTTTCATACATCATTTTTGTATGGAAAGCTGCCAAATTTGTATGGAAAATTATATGGACAAACTAATGATGCAAAATGGCTTCTTTGGGCATACCGAAGGCTTCAACATAGTTTTAGTCGGATTAAAAAAAATACAGAAATTAAAATTCTTTAAAAAAGACCGATTTTGTAGAGAATTGCTCTTATGTCATGGGGTTTTTTTATTGAGCAAATTTTTGATAGTATTGGTTTCAAATTTATGTTATGGCGAAGAACAAAATGCGTATTTGCTTTGTGTAATTTGAACAGTGATGAAGTCTGTAAGTAGTAGTCGAAAAAGTTATCTGCCAAGAAGTTAATAAAAAGGTAAAAAAACAATATTGCAGCCAACAGCTTCTTAAATTTGGAGAGCTGTTTTGGACTCCAAAAGGTGTCATTCCCGGTAAAAGAAACCCCTTAAACCATTGGACCGTATTGACCCATAGTTACCTTAAGAGAAAAAAAAAACACATAAAAAACCTTCCAGCCCACATTTCATGCTCGTCAGCCAGTTTCTTCATTTGTTTATCAATTCGTTTCAGTTTTTATGCTTTCCGGCTTCAAATGTTACCCTAACCGCGTGGTGCGACTTTCTTTGGGTTACTTGACGTCGATCTTCCAGACCCTATGCAGAGCGATCACCATGCTGCACCAAGAGTTGTTGTTCCCGACCGTCACTCCGAGAATTCAGTTTATTTAGTTCAATTCACACCGCGCAGCCGCTCGACTGAAAATGTGGAACAAATCAAACCGCGTAACGGTTTGTTCTGAACTTCTTTGGTCGATTGTGACAAATTTGCACCGATGTGCAAAGTGGTTTTTGCGGAAGATTTGCGGTTTAAAGATTTTTCATCATTTTCGAGATTAACCAAATTAGTTCAAACTGATCATTAAAAAAAAAAACTCGTAGGATGAGTCTCTCCACAAACCAAACCGAAACTGTTACAAGATTCACTCGAAATGGAATGTGCGCAAGCGCTGACCGTTCAGATTGGCTTAGCTTAGCCTACCTGCCGTCTGTCCGCGGTTGCGGTTGTTGATAGACCCGACCATTTAGAGACGTTACTATTAAATACTGTGTGTGGGTTGACGATCTGCGTGCAATGTTGGAGGCGACACAACTGGTTTCAGGGTGGAAATGGGCCAACGTTCTACTAATTGCTGCTGCAGCAGCAGCCCGTGAAGGTAGGTCAAGGAACCGGAAAGTGAATGTTCTGTGGAATTCCTGACGCGGAGATTGGATGGACGGGGGGTAATGAACTGTTGTTTATTAGAGGAACAGGTTTTCACTTGACGATTTCAGGAAAACAGACTTGGACAACATTTCATACAATATGGGTTTTAGGTTGTGTTTTGAAAGTGAATCTTCTGAACTATTTAATTTAGACTTGGAAAATATCTGTTTTTTTGTATTTTTGTATTTTTGTATTTTTGTATTTTTGTATTTTTGTATTTTTGTATTTTTGTATTTTTGTATTTTTGTATTTTTGTATTTTTGTATTTTTGTATTTTTGTATTTTTGTATTTTTTTATTTTTGTATTTTTGTATTTTTGTATTTTTGTATTTTTGTATTTTTGTATTTTTGTATTTTTGTATTTTGTATTTTTGTATTTTGTATTTTTGTATTTTTGTATTTTTGTATTTTTGTATTTTTGTATTTTTGTATTTTTGTATTTTTGTATTTTTGTATTTTTGTATTTTTGTATTTTGTATTTTTGTATTTTTGTATTTTTGTATTTTTGTATTTTTATTTTGTATTTTTGTATTTTTGTATTTTGTATTTTTGTATTTTTATTTTTGTATTTTTGTATTTTGTATTTTTGTATTTTTGTATTTTTGTATTTTTGTATTTTTGTATTTTTGTATTTTTGTATTTTTGTATTTTTGTATTTTTGTATTTTTGTATTTTTGTATTTTTGTATTTTTGTATTTTTGTATTTTTGTATTTTTGTATTTTTGTATTTTGTATTTTTGTATTTTTGTATTTTTGTATTTTTGTATTTTTGTATTTTTGTATTTTTGTATTTTTGTATTTTTGTATTTTTGTATTTTTGTATTTTTGTATTTTTGTATTTTTGTATTTTTGTATTTTTGTATTTTTGTATTTTTGTATTTTTGTATTTTTGTATTTTTGTATTTTTGTATTTTTGTTTTTTTGTGTACCTCTTGATTTCTTTTTGCCTTCCTCACCTCAATGAGGAAAGGCTTTAAAATCACTCGAAAAATGAACTTCTTTATTTGACCTCGTAGACCTACCTTCACGTATACCTATCGACTCAGAATCAAATTCTGAACAAATGTCTGTGCGTGTGTCTGGATGTGAGTCCGTGCACCGAAAAATATGCACTCGATTATCTCCGGACTGGCTGAACCGATTTGGACCGTTTTGGTCTCATTCGATCCGTCTTGGGGTCCTACAAGACCCTAGTTAATATTATGAAGTTTAGAAAAGTACTTCAAAAGTTATGCTAAAAAAACCATTTTAGCTAAACTTCGGAAGATTGTAAAAAGGGTGGTTTTTGTAAGAAAACCGGTCATGCTATATATTATTAGAAAGGAATTTGAAAGACCTTTCCAACGCGTTAAAAAGATTGAAGATCTGACAACCCCATCAAAAGTTATGAGCACTTAAGTGTTATTTATAGACTTTTTTGAAGCCGGATCACAAATATTTTAATGAAAAAGTTGTCCGGATCTATCATGCAACCCATCGTTGGATAGGTAATCAAAAGACCTTTCCAACAAGCCCAAAAGATTGAAGATCTGACTATCCTATCAAAAGTTATAGGTACTTTAGTATTTTTGATACACTTTTTTGTGCCAAATCTCAGATAATTTGATAAAAAAATAAGTGTTATTTATACAATTTTTTGAGGATGTGTAGTGTCTTTACTTTATGAATGTGAGGAAGGCACCAACCACCTAAAGGTGGATTAAGTAACGTTTTTTTTCTAAAGAGGATTTTTTTATGTTGCAATGGTCTCATTCAAGCAAAACAAAAATGCAAATTCCACACTCCACTGCATTTATCGTCCAACCAGCCCCAGTAATCTCCTCAATTAATTCCAAACCACTCTAATCAAGCTCAAAACTACGCCATTCCCGGTCCCGCGTTCTACAAAACCTAGAACGTCCACTTAGTTCCAACAAAGCTTGTCGTCGTCGTCGCTCGCTCATAAAAAATGCATCCAGTCCGCTCCACCTCCAACACCTCCCTCACGATGCGCTCGATCAGGCCACAAAACAGCAAAACTCCGAACGGACGATCGCCTTAACTCCGAAGCACACGAGCCTCTTTTCGCAGTTCCTTTTCCTCCTGTGCTTCACCGAACGTGATCGCGCGAACCAGTTCGGTCGGTCGCGATCGGCGTGCTCGCGTCGTCAGTAGACCTTCAGCGGTCGTCACGATCGGTCGTTTTACGTTTTGCGCGCGTGTGTGTTCGTGTCAAGTTGAGCGGGAAGCCGCGACCTTACTCCGGCTTGGGGACCCCTGGAAAGAGCTGTACGTGTGATCGTGTGTATTTGTGGGTCTGTTGGGGTCTTCCTGGTGGGTCCGTCGGGCGGATTTCAGGTTTTGGACCCCGGTCGGGGTCTCTCGGGCTTTTAAGGGACGACCTTTCTTCGGAGGAAACTGGTTTTGGGCGACCCGAAGTTTGGGGTCTGACTCGTGGAGAGAAAGCATTGGCGACTTTTTTTTTGGGAACCTTCGGCTAATCTCGATGGCGTGTTCACCAAGGTGTTCACTGAGACCTTAGAGGACCCCTAACGCTGCTAAACGAGCTTGGCGTGAAAAAAGTGATGGAATTTGCGCGAAATGATCATGCTGGTTTGCTCGTTTTGATCATGCTTGTTTGCTCGCGTTGAGCGTGCATCAGTGCAGAACGGAAGAGATGGAAAAGTTCGTTTATTTTTCGCACGAGGAAAGTGGAAAAATTCCCGACTCTGTTTTCAGCTTTGATAAAGATGTATTCGTTTCTTTTGAGCAAACGCTTTGAGAAGCGCGTGATTTATGAGGAGTAATAACAACTATTAGCATTTTTTATACTTTATGTAAAGAAAACCTTCCAAGTGTTTGTTACATTTGCTAAAAAGTGCACGTAATCGAGTTTTTATCTATTTTTTTCAAATATTTCTAGTGAAATTAAAAAGCCTTGCGTTGTGTGTGGGCGGTTTTTGGAAATTTCAAGAAGTGCCAGTGTGTGATTATTTTAAATCAAGATAACAGAAGAGCAGTGAGCGGAAAAAGCATTGAGGATTTGAGGGTCCCACCGCAGTCATCAGAGAGAGAGAGAGAGAGAGAGAGAGAGAGAGAGAGAGAGAGAGAGAGAGAGAGAGAGAGGCGAGAGAGCAATATAAACCGACCAAGGATTACGGTGAATTGCTAAGTAAGAAGGTAAGTTTTGGGGGCGAGGGAGCGGTTTTAAGCTATTTTGAAAAGTTATGATTATGGAGGTGTTGATAGGGCTGTATGATAAAGTTGAGGAATTTAACACGGTTGCTAGTTTTTACGACTATGACCAAAACAGTTGGAGAAATTCTTGATTTTGTATGGTATTCTTCACAGATTTTTAATTTCTTTCACCTGTTGAGAGAATAATTTTTTGATATGTTTCGCTTTGAAAATCAAATTGAATGTAAATTGGGCCAAATCGTTTACCCACCAAACATTTCACCATCTTGTCGCACGTGTATTTTGGGTATAATTGAGTTAAGAACGTCATTTTGTTTAGCTCTCGATGCCTCACCTTTTGACCATAACTGATCCTCAAAATTAGATTTCAATCCTGAGATATCCTATTAAACTCGGACAACCTGCGTGCAGTGTTGTCACTTTTCATAACAAAGTAGTTTCAATCTTGTCGCGCCATCTTGACACAACCTGAAAATTGATGTATGTGCGACAACTGACAAAAGGGATTTCAGTTCAGAACGCGTTTGACACACGTACAAGCCCAACTACCGTAAACATTTGTAATTATAACTCGGGACTTTGGCAACCAAATTCAACCAAACTTCAGGACAATGCACAGAATGGTCAACCATACAAAACATGTTAAAATTAAATTGCAAACTATTTTTTTCCAATCTTGCCCCAATAGTATTGTCCTTCTTTTTATTGAGAAAGTAACTTTCAAACTATGCAATTCTATGGCCCCCAAATGGTCTAATGGTTTCCACACCACTGCCCACGAAATCCTTCCCCTTTAGTTCCACTCGAAGATCACAGCTCATAAAACAATTAAAATCTGCATCGATCACCGCGAAGCATCCTCCATAAATTGGCCATTATCGGACCTTTTCATTAGGCAACAGTAGCAGAAGATCTCTTTCACTTCGCTACCAGACCGTATAATCCGCAAATTGGCTCGATTATTTGAGTATTAAAGCCCACTTCGTTCTCCTCAGATGGTTTCGGACGAGATAAGTTTGAGTTTGGGAGAGATCGAAAGTGGAAATTGATCATAGCTGTGAGATGCGATGGGATGCTAAATGATAACGTTTTGATCTGAGAAGTTAGTATCAGTTTAGTTAAAGGAGATAGCTCGTTTGAAACTATCCTACGCATTTTTATTAATTTTTATCTTTTGTTGATATTTACATTTTAAATGTTTGGAATTTTTTTTGGAATAACGTAAACTGGGGTCAATTGGGATACATGGGGCGAATTGGGACAGCCGTTTAAACCATGTTGGAGCACAATATTTTGATTTTTCTGGTTGGTTTCGGTTATAACAGACTCAGACCATGTAAAAAAACCCAAACCACAAATGAATTAATAAAAAAGCATCAAAAAACAACTTCGTATCATATGAAAGGTGCCCAAAGAATGCAAACATATTTCAACATTTTTAAAGTAAATTCAACGATTATCTTTTTATTCACTATCTGAAACCAGTAAGACTTGTTCTGAAAAAAGTTATTTGGTTTGAAAAACATGTTTTCTGAATGATTATTTTTTCATTTCAACTTTATCTGTCAATATTGTTTTTGAACAAACTCTCTCGAATTGGCCACAGAGATACATTTAAAAGCAATTTAAGGGTTGTGGAGCGTGGATTTTACGAATTGTCCAAACAATTTGATTTAAAAAATAATATTTCTCTATAGCAAAAAAGAACAATTTTTTTTTCATTTTGTAAGATTTAAGTTAAGTTAATTTTGTCAAAATTGCCAACAAAAACATTGTAAATTTGTTATACATAAATCGTTCAAATTTGACTCAAGTACACAGTAAAAAAATGTGAAAATTTGGTAGTTGTAATTTTGGTAAGTTGAATATTTCCTCTTTTATGATATAATTTTATCACAATTTAGACTGAAAAAGTGACATTGCAACAGAAAAGAGGTAAAATTACAACGTGTTTAAATCGTTTAAATCGCTGCAATTCAAATAGCTTGCAAGTTCAGTCATACTTTTTCCTCGGTTTTCGTACCACTTTGATTGTTATTTTACTCACAGAGATTTTTTAATGTTTTTTACGTTTTGATTATCTTAAGCAATTCGAAAAAAACGCATGTTGTTATTTAGCGGGGGCTAAGGGACTATCCATAAACCACGTGGACACATTTTTTAAATCTCAAAACTCTTCCCCCCCCCCATTTCCATACGAAACAAATCTTTTTGATATGGAGCGTGGACAATCGCTAACCCTCCCCCCCCCTTCCAAAGTGTTCACGTGGTTTATGAATGGTCCCTTACTAGAATTAAGGATTGATTAATGAATAGAGAAAACTAAAAATTTTGAAGCATTTTTTGATGGATGTAACACATATTTTTATGAAAAAAGTTCGGAAATATCTTCCACAACTTATTTTAATGCAAATTTTCCAAACAAATTCATCCAAATGCAGCCACTTTTCTAAAATTTTCTCTGATATTCTTTTTTTATAAATCAATATTAACTTAAGCCCTCGCCAAATAAAAATATGCGATTTCCGAATTGCTAAACACATTGTTAAAACATAATCAGAACGTGAACAAACATTAACCATAAAGAGTTTTGTTAGTAAAATAACAACCAAAGTGGTACGAAAACCGAGGAAAAAGTATGACCGAACTTGCAAGCTATTTAAATTGCAGCGATTTAAACACGCAAATAACATTGCAAAGGGGTGTAGCTCCAAAACCTCACTGTTTACACGAAATTTGATTTCAGATTCGGATTCAGTGGCCAAAATTACTATAAGAAAGCATACCCTGACCTTTGCGACACATGCTTGCAACATTGTGTAATTAGTAGGCCTTGCTTCTGAATTCTTAGAAATTTTGAAAATTTGCGCTTTTTTTTCTCACTAAAACTCAAATATTTCGGCTCTGGAGTGTTGAAATTGCATTTTCTCAGAAGGAAAAATATTCGCCATGAAATTTCCTACAAATTGCATGTATTGGTTTTACTGGGAAAAATAAGCTACCCCAGCTTAAGGCTTGAGGTCAGGCCGGCGGGACGGTTTTTTCGCTTTTTTTGTTTACCTTAGTGTTGCTCTCCGCGCGAGCGGCGAATGCGACGAAAACTCTATCGTTGCTGTGCCGTGCTGCCAGCAAGTGTGTTTTGCACTAAAGTCAAGACACGAATTCAAAAAAGGTGCTTATTTTTGGTATCAAGAAGCTAATTATTATAATTTGGGGTCGCTGAACTCAAATATGACCTCAAAAATACTCCAAAGTACACAGGGAATGTGTAATCCAAGATGGCGTCCAACATGGCGGTAGTAGAATATTGGAAATTTTCATACAGAAATTTAGCAAGCAATCAGCATCTCAAATTTGACTAATTTGGGGTCGCTAAACTAGAATATGACATAAAAAATACTCCAAGTACACAGGGAATGTGTAATCCAAGATGGCGTCCAACATGGCGGTAGTAGAATATTGGAAATTTTCATACAGAAATTTAGCAAGCAATCAGCATCTCAAATTTGACTAATTTGGGGTCGCTAAACTAGAATATGACATAAAAAATACTCCAAGTACACAGGGAATGTGTAATCCAAGATGGCGTCCAACATGGCGGTAGTAGAATATTGGAAATTTTCATACAGAAATTTAGCAAGCAATCAGCATCTCAAATTTGACTAATTTGGGGTCGCTAAACTAGAATATGACCTCAAAAAAATTCCAAGTACACAGGGAATGTGTAATCCAAGATGGCGTCCAACATGGCGGTAGTAGAATATTGGAAATTTTCATACAGAAATTTAGCAAGCAATCAGCATCTCAAATTTGACTAATTTGGGGTCGCTAAACTAGAATATGACCTCAAAAAAATTCCAAGTACACAGGGAATGTGTAATCCAAGATGGCGTCCAATATGGCGGTAGTAGAATATTGGAAATTTTCATACAGAAATTTAGCAAGCAATCAGCATCTCAAATTTGACTAATTTGGGGTCGCTAAACTAGAATATGACATAAAAAATACTCCAAGTACACAGGGAATGTGTAATCCAAGATGACGTCCAACATGGCGGTAGTAGAATATTGGAAATTTTCATACAGAAATTTAGCAAGCAATCAGCATCTCAAATTTGACTAATTTGGGGTCGCTAAACTAGAATATGACATAAAAAATACTTCAAGTACACAGGGAATGTGTAATCCAAGATGGCGTCCAACATGGCGGTAGTAGAATATTGGAAATTTTCATACAGAAATTTAGCAAGCAATCAGCATCTCAAATTAGACTAATTTGGGGTCGCTAAACTCAAAAATGACCTCAAAAAAACTCCAAAGTGCACAGGGAATGTGTAATCCAAGATGGCGTCCAATATGGCGGTAGTAGAATATTGGAAATTTTCATACAGAAATTTAGCAAGCAATCAGCATCTCAAATTTGACTTATTTGGGGTCGCTAAACTCGAATATGACCTCAAAAATACTCCAAAGTACACAGGGAATGTGAAATCCAAGATGGCGTCCAATATGGCGGTAGTAGAATATTGGAAATTTTCATACAGAAATTTTGCAAGCAATCAGCATCTCAAATTTGACTAATTTGGGGTCGCTAAACTAGAATATGACATAAAAAATACTCCAAGTACACAGGGAATGTGTAATCCAAGATGGCGTCCAACATGGCGGTAGTAGAATATTGGAAATTTTCATACAGAAATTTAGCAAGCAATCAGCATCTCAAATTTGACTAATTTGGGGTCGCTAAACTAGAATATGACATAAAAAATACTCCAAGTACACAGGGAATGTGTAATCCAAGATGGCGTCCAACATGGCGGTAGTAGAATATTGGAAATTTTCATACAGAAATTTAGCAAGCAATCAGCATCTCAAATTAGACTAATTTGGGGTCGCTAAACTCAAAAATGACCTCAAAAAAACTCCAAAGTGCACAGGGAATGTGTAATCCAAGATGGCGTCCAATATGGCGGTAGTAGAATATTGGAAATTTTCATACAGAAATTTAGCAAGCAATCAGCATCTCAAATTTGACTAACTTGGGGTCGCTAAACTCAAATATGACATCAAAAATACTCCAAGTACACAGGGAATGTGTAATCCAAGATGGCGTCCAACATGGCGGTAGTAGAATATTGGAAATTTTCATACAGAAATTTAATAAATTTTTATATTTTAATATTTTAATATTTTTATTGTTTTATATTTTTATATTTTTTATATTTTTATATTTTTATATTTTTATATTTTTATATTTTTATATTTTTATATTTTTATATTTTTATATTTTTATATTTTTATATTTTTATATTTTTATATTTTTATATTTTTATATTTTTATATTTTTATATTTTTATATTTTTATATTTTTATATTTTATATTTTTATATTTTTATATTTTTATATTTTTATATTTTTATATTTTTATATTTTTATATTTTTATATTTTTATATTTTTATATTTTTATATTTTTATATTTTTATATTTTTATATTTTTATATTTTTATATTTTTATATTTTTATATTTTTATATTTTTATATTTTTATATTTTATATTTTTATATTTTTATATTTTTATATTTTTATATTTTTATATTTTTATATTTTTATATTTTTATATTTTTATATTTTATATTTTTATATTTTTATATTTTATATTTTTATATTTTTATATTTTTATATTTTTATATTTTTATATTTTTATATTTTTATATTTTATATTTTTATATTTTATATTTTTATATTTTTATATTTTATATTTTTATATTTTTATATTTTATATTTTTATATTTTTATATTTTTATATTTTTATATTTTTATATTTTCATATTTTTATATTTTATATTTTTATATTTTTATATTTTTATATTTTAATATTTTTATATTTTATATTTTATATTTTTATATTTTTATATTTTTATATTTTTATATTTTTATATTTTTATATTTTTATATTTTTATATTTTTATATTTTTATATTTTTATATTTTTATATTTTTATATTTTTATATTTTTATATTTATATATTTTTATATTTTTATATTTTTATATTTTTATATTTTTATATTTTTATATTTTTATATTTTTATATTTTTATATTTTTATATTTTTATATTTTTATATTTTATATTTTTATATTTTTATATTTTTATATTTTTATATTTTTATATTTTTATATTTTTATATTTTATATTTTTATATTTTTATATTTTTATATTTTTATATTTTTATATTTTTATATTTTTATATTTTATATTTTTATATTTTTATATTTTTATATTTTTATATTTTTATATTTTATATTTTTATATTTTTATATTTTTATATTTTTATATTTTTATATTTTTATATTTTTATATTTTTATATTTTTATATTTTTATATTTTTATATTTTTATATTTTTATATTTTAATATTTTAATATTTTAATATTTTATATTTTTATATTTTTATATTTTTATATTTTTATATTTTTATATTTTTATATTTTTATATTTTTATATTTTATATTTTTATATTTTTATATTTTTATATTTTTATATTTTTATATTTTTATATTTTTATATTTTTATATTTTTATATTTTTATATTTTTATATTTTTATATTTTTATATTTTTATATTTTATATTTTTATATTTTTATATTTTTATATTTTTATATTTTTATATTTTATATTTTTTTATATTTTATATTTTATATTTTTATATTTTTATATTTTTATATTTTTATATTTTTATATTTTTATATTTTTATATTTTTATATTTTTATATTTTTATATTTTTATATTTTTATATTTTTATATTTTTATATTTTTATATTTTTATATTTTTATATTTTTATATTTTTATATTTTTATATTTTTATATTTTTATATTTTTATTTTTTTAGATTTTTATATTTTTATATTTTTATATTTTTATATTTTTATATTTTTATATTTTTATATTTTTATATTTTAATATTTTTATATTTTCATATTTTTATATTTTTATATTTTTATATTTTTAAATTTTATATTTTTATATTTTTATATTTTTGTATTTTTGTATTTTTGTATTTTTGTATTAGGATAATCTCTGAGGAAAAAAAAACTACCGACCTCTACTTTGTTACGACGGTAGACTCATGGACCATAACTTCCGGGACTCCACAGAGGACCCAGATCATCATCACGTATCAGTAGACAAGTCCCTAAACCTCCATGAGGCTATCCGGATATGACGTGAGGTCAAAAACTAACGACCTCTGTCTTGTTACGACGGTAGACCCATGGGCCGTAACTCCCGGGACTCTACAGAGGACCCAGAACATCACCTCGTATCGGTAGACAAGTCCGTGAACCTCCCTGAAGATATCCGGATATGATCTGAGGTCAACAACCACCGATCTCTGCCTTGCCTTACGACAGTAGATCCATGGGCCGTAATTCCCGGGGCTCTACAGAAGACCCAGAACATCACCTCGTATCGGAGACAAGTCCCTGAACCTCCCTGAAGATATCCGGGTATGATCTGAGGTCAAAAACTACCCACCTCTGCCTTGTTACGACGGTAGATCCATGGGCCGTAACTCCCGGGACTCTACAGAAGACCCAGAACATCTTTACGTATCGGTAGACATGTCCCTGAACCTCCCTGAAGATATCCGGATATGATCTGAGGTCAAAAACCACCGACCTCTGCCTTGTTGCGACGGTAGATCCATGGGCCGTAACTCCCGGGACTCTACAGAAGACCCAGAACATCACTACGTATCGGTAGACAAGTCCCTGAACCTCCCTGAAGATATCCGGATATGATCTGAGGTCAAAAACTACCCACCTCTGCCTTGTTACGATGGTAGATCCATGGGCCGTAATTCCCGGGACTCTACAGAAGACCCAGAACATCACCTCGTATCGGTAGACAAGTCCGTGAACCTCCCTGAAGATATCCGGATATGATCTGAGGTCAAAAACCACCGACCTCTGCCTTGTTACGACGGTAGACCCATGGGCCGTAACTCCCGGGACTCTACAGAGGACCCAGAACATCACCACGTATCGGTAGACCGTGAGTCCGTGAACCTCCCTGAAGATATCCGGATATGATCTGAGGTCAAAAACCACCGACCTCTGCCTTGTTGCGACAGTAGATCCATGGGCCGTAATTCCCGGGACTCTACAGAAGACCCAGAACATCACTACGTATCGGTAGACAAGTCCCTGAACCTCCTTGAAGATATCCGGATATGATCTGAGGTCAAAAACTACCCACCTCTGCCTTGTTACGACGGTAGATCCATGGGCCGTAATTTCCGGGACTCTACAGAAGACCCAGAACATCACCTCGTATCGGTAGACAAGTCCGTGAACCTCCCTGAAGATATCCGGATATGATCTGAGGTCAAAAACCACCGACCTCTGCCTTGTTACGACGGTAGACCCATGGGCCGTAACTCCCGGGACTCTACAGAGGACCCAGAACATCACTACGTATCGGTAGACCGTGATTCCGTGAACCTCCCTGAAGATATCCGGATATGATCTGAGGTCAAAAACTACCGACCTCTGCCTTGTTACGACGGTAGACCCATTGGCCGTAACTCCCGGGACTCTACAGAGGACCCAGAACATCACCACGTATCGGTAGACAAGTCCGTGAACCTCCCTGAAGATATCCGGATATGATCTGAGGTCAAAAACCACCGATCTCTGCCTTGCCTTACGACAGTAGATTCATGGGCCGTAATTCCCGGGACTCTACAGAAGACCCAGAACATCACCACGTATCGGTAGACAAGTCCCTGAACCTCCCTGAAGATATCCGGATATGATCTGAGGTCAAAAACTACCCACCTCTGCCTTGTTACGACGGTAGATCCATGGGCCGTAACTCCCGGGACTCTACAGAAGACCCAGAACATCACCTCGTATCGGTAGACAAGTCCGTGAACCTCCCTGAAGATATCCGGATATGATCTGAGGTCAACAACCACCGATCTCTGCCTTGCCTTACGACAGTAGATTCATGGGCCGTAATTCCCGGGACTCTACAGAAGACCCAGAACATCACCACGTATCGGTAGACAAGTCCCTGAACCTCCCTGAAGATATCCGGATATGATCTGAGGTCAAAAACTACCCACCTCTGCCTTGTTACGACGGTAGATCCATGGGCCGTAACTCCCGGGACTCTACAGAAGACCCAGAACATCACCTCGTATCGGTAGACAAGTCCGTGAACCTCCCTGAAGATATCCGGATATGATCTGAGGTCAAAAACCACCGACCTCTGCCTTGTTGCGACGGTAGATCCATGGGCCGTAACTCCCGGGACTCTACAGAAGACCCAGAACATCACCACGTATCGGTAGACATGTCCCTGAACCTCCCTGAAGATATCCGGATATGATCTGAGGTCAAAAACCACCGACCTCTGCCTTGTTACGACGGTAGACCCATGGGCCGTAACTCCCGGGACTATACAGAGGACCCAGAACATCACCTCGTATCGGTAGACAAGTCCGTGAACCTCCCTGAAGATATCCGGATATGATCTGAGGTCAAAAACCACCGACCTCTGCCTTGTTACGACGGTAGACCCATGGGCCGTAACTCCCGGGACTCTACAGAGGACCCAGAACATCACCACGTATCGGTAGACCGTGAGTCCGTGAACCTCCCTGAAGATATCCGGATATGATCTGAGGTCAAAAACCACCGACCTCTGCCTTGTTGCGACGGTAGATCCATGGGCCGTAACTCCCGGGACTCTACAGAAGACCCAGAACATCACTACGTATCGGTAGACATGTCCCTGAACCTCCCTGAAGATATCCGGATATGATCTGAGGTCAAAAACCACCGACCTCTGCCTTGTTGTGACGGTAGATCCATGGGCCGTAACTCCCGGGACTCTACAGAAGACCCAGAACATCACCACGTATCGGTAGACCGTGAGTCCGTGAACCTCCCTGAAGACATAACTGACCACCGACATGCTATTTTGTCGACTTTCCCCAAAAAATAGTTTCACCAAATATTATGTTCAAAATCAAAAATATTGTACTATAAACTTTTACGAAGAAATACAAGAAATTATTCTGGCATCACTGTAACCGGACCCAACAGCAGAAAAGCGGGAGAGAGCGTGAGAGTGCAAAAAAACACGTGGTAATATTTGCTTTCAAATTTTTGTTCGGAAATAGCCAAATATGCAAATATTTGTTAGGCAAACTATGACTTTCTATACACCAAATTGTAGGGAATTGTCTCGACTACAACCTAATAAAATATCATGCCTAAGTTTGTGTTTTATTAGTACAAAATATTCATGCGAATTCGACATACTACCAAAAAATGCCACTAAATAGCCAATATTTTACGTAAAACTCAATGAATCATGTTCAAATTTTACCCAGAGACACTTTGGGATGTTGTCCACATATGTTAAAGACGGTTTTTTGAAAAACATCTTAGAATTCTAGATATAAATATTTTCCCAAAAAATTTGGATTTGCTGCCCGATAGCCTTAAATGAGCAATTCTGAATTTTTTTTTTCGAAAAATGCGATTTTTTTTACATAAACCCGCCTGGAAGAATCCAAAAACTTAAGTTTTGGTCCAATATTGATAGTGCATCTTAATCTATGGACAAAAACCTATCCTTTGAAGATAATACACACCTAATCGAAACAGTTTTTGTATTGATTCCAAGCGATTTTATAAAATTTGTTCAAAAAAGTGACTTTTTCAGAATCGACTAGGGGGTGCGTTAAGCAGTTAAGGTGACCCATTTCAAAATATTTTTTTTTCAAAAAATTAAAAAAAATGCGATGAAATCATATGGGCACTGCCCCTGATCGCATAAATGTCCCATATACATTTTTATCCTTTTTGAGTTATTAATGCAGTTTTGTTCAAAATCGTGTGATCTTTCAGAAAACCACATAACATCCAGTATTTTGTTTTAGAAATCCAGTTTTTTCGTGAAAACTTAACACGTAGCCTTATGTGTGGGACAACTTCCCTTGCGGTTTTCTCAGCTTGCTGTTTTTGTGTACGGGACATTAATGTGAACATGGGCAGTGCATTTATTTAATTACCATTTATTACTTATTTACATAAACTTCAAAATAAACAAAACTGTTGGAAAATAGTTATTTCAATTTATCAACTCAAGCTGATATAAAAAACGTTACTTAATCCACCCTTTGGTAGTTGGTGCCTTCCTCACATTTAGAGGGTAATGCTATCCAAAATTGATACAGAAGGGCGGACCTTTCAGTGTTCTATCAACATGATTCATTATTCATACCATCAAATTGGGTAGTCAGATCTTCATAATTCAGGCCACTTATGTGCTTATAACTTTTGATAGGGTTATCAAATCTTGAATCTTTTGATTACCTATTCAACGACAGGTCGCATTATAGATCCGGACAACGTTTTCATCAAAATATCTGAGATCCGGCCTCCAAAAAGTGTGTAAATAACACTTAAGTGCTAATTACATTGGATAGGGTTGTTCGATCTTCGATGTTTTAGGCTCATTTGAAAGGTCTTTTGATTATCTAACTAACGACGGGTCGTACGATGGACCCGGACAACTTTTTCATCAAAATATTTTAGATCCGTCCTCTGAAATGTGTACAAATGACACTTAAGTGCTCATAACTTTCGATAGGGCTATCAGATCTTCAATGTTTTGAGCTCATTAGAAAGATCTTTGAAATACCTTTCTAAAAATGTATGATCAGACGGGTTTTCTTACAAAAACCACCCTTTTTACAATCTTTCAAACTTTATCCAGAATCGTTTTTTAGCATAACTTTTGAAGTGTTTTCCCGCCCGTGTGGATCAATCGGACCGCGCACTGGACTCACAATCCAGAGGTCGCCGGTTCGAATCCCGCGGCGGGCGCTCTAAAATTCTTTGTGTAAATATGGGTATTCGGCGCCGTCGCTCCGTGCCATACTTTCATACACTTAGGAGCCCAGGGCGGCGAAGTCCTTGTAGATAAAAGGAAGACACTAGTGGTTGGTACTAGCAATGGTGGCCGACAGCTATAAAGTCAACTTCGTTTTTTTTTGAAGTGTTTTACTAAACGTTATGATATTAACTAGGGTCTTATGGGACCCCAAGACATATCGAATGAGACCAAAACGGTCCAAATCGGTTCAGCCAGTCCGGAGATAATCGAGTGCATATTTTTCGGTGCACGGACTCACATCCAGACACACGCACAGACATTTGTTCAGAATTTGATTCTGAGTCGATAGGTATACATGAAGGTGGGTCTACGAGGTCGAATGGAGAAGTTCATTTTTCGAGTGATTTTAAAGCCTTGACTCATTAAGGTAAGGAAGGCAAAAATCGGATTAAAACATTTTTCATGATAGTTAAAGTAAGTAATTAAAAAGGGTTAAATTCACAGGTAAAAATAAAAAAACGCAAAAGCTCTATATAGAAATTCGCGTTAAAAGTTGATTAAGGTATCATAAATTTTTCAACTAGAATTCAATATCTCCCTCTCCTCCTCTCAACTGTTCACGCATGGTTTGCCAATCTTCTTTTCGTTTTCGCGTTTATGCTCTCCTCCAAGCTTTCCTTCCACCTCCTCAGGCGGTGGAATTTTTTGTTGGCGGGGGTGTGGTGGCACCGAGAAATGGCTACTTTTGCTTTCGAAACAATTCGCGCTGCTGCATGCCGGAATTGGATCGGTTCTGGTTTTCTACACACGGCTCTGCCTCACACAGGGGAGTGGTGAGTGAGTGATGATCGGTTTGCAGGCACTCCTCTGCACTAGCTCTGCGAAGACAACTGCAGAAGGGAAAAGTGGAAAATCTGTTCAATCAGCGAAACCGCGTTTTTCTTCTACTTCTTTCAACTGGAAAGAAGAGAAAAATCAGCGAACGTTCATGTAATTTTGCATACTTTTTAGTTGTCTTGCCGCTCTTCTTTGAGGTTATGTGTGGGG